>NC_090755.1:2795787-2815787 GCF_036898095.1 Palaemon carinicauda | reverse complement strand
TTGAGAACAAAAAAAAATCTAATATAGGCGAATACTAATTAGTTACCTTTATTTTCATCAGCTCCTTTACTCGACTGATTTAGGGACGTTCTTTAATCCACTGCGTCCGCCTTTCATATTTTTCCTCTTCGGACACCCTATAATAAGCAACCCCTGTCACCCCTGCCAACCCGTTCAAATAAAATGATAGGCTAAATAGCTCCGCTGTTAATATCACTTTAGCGACGGACCCGTTTCTCGAGACAAATGACCCGATATCCCAAAGGTTTGCAATTAAGCCAGGTAGCCTCCCGAGATGATCTCCTCCTTCCCCTCCTCCTCCTCCTCCTCCTCCTACCTGGCGTGCGATTTCGGGAGGGTCCCTCGTACTCCTCTTGTTACCTGGTGTGTATTTTGGCGGATGTCTCCTCCTTTCACATGGGGGTATGATTCTAGTGGATGTTTTTTTCTCTTTCTTCTTCTCTTGTTACCTGCTAACTGTTTTAATATGGTTTTGTGTCCTCTTTTGTTACATGCCATGTGATTTTGGGAGGATATCTCCTCTTATTAAAGTGCCTGAGATTTAGAAGGAGTCTCACGTCCACTTCTTATTACATTGTGTATGTTTTTGAAGGGATCCATTCTTATTAACTTCCATTAGATTTCACTAGGATTTCTCTTCTGTTTCCTAACATGTAATACCATGAGAAGTTTTCGTTTTCCTTCTCTTATCTTTCCTGTGATTTCAGTCTAGTTCAGTCATCATCCTCTTGATTTTAGGGATACACTGTCCTCTTACGTTTGGTTCGATTTTGACCGAATCTATCGTCCTCTTATCTTGCGTGATTTCAGAACCCTTTGTCCTCTTATTACCGACCAAGTGATTTTATTCGGATTCCCAAATCTCCTCTTACCTGGAGTGTGATTCTCATGGTCTTTAACCCCCTCTTACCGGTTATGTGCTTCACGGGGTATTTCTCAGCCTCTTCTTATTACCTGTCATGTGATTCGTTGTGTCCGTTCGCGGCCGCCTCCACCTTTGCCACCGCCTCCTCCCTCCGCGGCGGTAATTAGCGAAGCGACTCTGGTCGTTGGGAGCTCTCACGGAGGAATCAAAATAGCCATTAATCATCCCATTAAGCAGTCGAGTCCAATTTTACACACCTTTGTCATTTTCGCTATCGTTTTTATAAGAGGTTCGGATGAAGTTCGGTTATTGTCCGATCCGTTGAAATTTATCTTCTCATCTTATCTCTCGGGAACCTTTGTACATCATTAACTAACTAGAGAGGGGAGGATTTTTCTCCGCTTGTATGAAATAGATAGACGGATTATATGAGAGAGAGAGAGAGAGAGAGAGAGAGAGAGAGAGAGAGAGAGAGAGAGAGAGAGAGAGAGAGATTGAATAATTTTTGTACGATGAAGGTAGATAAATTTTACTTTATGTATAATGATAGTGAAAGATAGGGGAGAGGCCGTGCTGATTGATGATGATGATAATGAGAGAGAGAGAGAGAGAGAGAGAGAGAGAGGAGAGAGAGAGAGAGAGAGAGAGAGAGAGAGAGAATAATTTTTGTACTATAAAGGTAGATAAATTTTACTTTATATATAATAATAGTGAAGGATAGGGGGGTCGTGCTGGTTAATGATGATGATGATGAGAGAGAGAGAGAGAGAGAGAGAGAGAGAGAGAGAGAGAGAGAGAGAGAGAGAGAGAGAGAGTTAAGGAGCAAAGAAGGGTTTTATGCTGAGAGAGAGAGAGAGAGAGAGAGAGAGAGAGAGAGAGAGAGAGAGAGAGAGAGAGAGATTTTGAAGTTTTGTATGTAATGGGAGTGAATGATGATATCACCTGCTAAACTCCAAATGGCGTTCACCTGGCGTATTGGCCCAGCGTTTGGTGCTATTAAACGAAGTGGATTTGATAGGCAATAGAGGAATTTTTGTATTTATTTGCGCTGTAACAGATTGAATTAATTAGAACGCAGTAATAGCCACCAGTAAAAAAGAATTACTTTACTAATAACTTCAATTATAATGTAGTAAAATTATAACAATAGGGATAGAACAGGCCATTACAAAAGTAATAACAATATAAATAACAGGGACGGAAATATCTGTAATGGTGAAGTGGCATTAGCTACAATATTAATGACACTTTTATTTATTTAATAAAGATTCTCACATGGATTTTGCATGCATTTTTCAACTTGGTTATTTGAGCCCTACAATTGCAATACTTTTTTCTGCTTTTGTAGAACAAATTAATTATCTCATTGAAGCTCTATGATTATGTTTCATTATATTGGAAAGAGGTAGGGACGGGCAGTAAGGATTATATTACTGAGGAGTGATTCATTTTTTCTTTTAACTACATAAGCCTTTAGGGATTAAGATATTTTCAGCTTGTTTCCAGAACACACATACACACGTACAAACTGACACACACACGTATATTTATATATATATATATATATATATATATATATATATATATATATATATATATATATATATATATATATATTTATATATATATATATATATATATATATATATATATATATATGTATATATATATGTGTGTGTGTATGTGTATATATATATATATATATATATATATATATATATATATATATATATATATATACATATATATATATATTATATGTGTGTGTGTGATGATAAATTTTTGCACATTTAAACGTGTTTCTTTCATATTTCAAATAAGCCATATATATTAATACATTAAAGTCTGGATTCTCTTAACGACATCGGGATCAGAGCCCCAGGTGGAACCGCCCAAAGACTATATTTCAAATCCCCGGTCCGATATTATAGTCTTTGGGCGGTTCCGCCTGGGGCTCTGATCCCGAGGTCGTTAAGAGAATCCAGACTTTAATGTATTAATATATATGGCTTATTTGAAATATATATATATATATATATATATATATATATATATATATATATATATATATATATATATATACTATATTTATATATGTATACATACTGTATATATATATGCATATATATGTGTGTGTTTGCGTGTATGTATGTAGGCTATGCTTGGAGATCTTCAGTAAACAAATAACTTCATTCTCATTTTTAACACATGTTTCGTGTTACACTTTGTCGACTTACATTATAGGCATTTCTTATGGTCTCCTCCAAATTGCTAGTATCATATGAATAACTTGACTTCTCTTAGGAATACATTGTTACATAAGAAGAACAAAATTTTCTCTCGTAAAATGTTCCTTATAACACATCTGAAGGGGACGAGATTGATTTAGCAAAATCAAGAAAATTCTTCCATATGCAATGCCCATGACAAATTAATTGATTCATAGGTCGTTTACCTGTTGTAGGTACCGGTCTTTCTTCCTTTATTCAAAATGTGTGATTAAATCTCTATGGGTTTGTTTTTTGTCACTAGTATTAATCTAGTATTAATGGAGCACAAGTAAACATCTTACGCTTCAAGAGCTATTAAACTTTGAAACGTTTGATATTATCTCAAGATTTCCTTGCGAATTAAATTTTGATAAGGGATTAGGAAGTATCGGTCCCGACCCTTTGCCTTGATACCTCAAATTTAAGATCTATTATTATGCTGTAGTACTGTATGACCAGTATTGTATCCTAATACAAAATGAAAATAACATTTCAACTTAGTATACTGTAGTGTCAAGTAATTTTAGTATTCTTAATCAATAGACATTGCTCATAACTTATAAAACTTGATCCTATTTATTTCTAGAGTAGTTTGCAATCTGGCCCGTCTATATAATTTTCAACCTTAAGGTTAGACTTAATGGAAGGCAGGTGAAATGAGATAGATAGTTAGATAGATAAATTAAATGAGAGAAAGTGAAAGGGGTGTTACCATGCATGTAAACCCTTTGTAGTGAGTGAAGGCACGTAGGAAGTATCTTGATATAAACCCAGTAAATAGAAAGGGTTCGTTGTTCTCTAATTGCCGATCACAAAGGGCATCGAAGCTTGTCTCTTCAAGACGTCAGGTGGTGACAGGCAGGAGTGTCAGCTAGCTTATAAACTAGATTGCTGAGGCGAGAGGAGGAGGAGGAGGAGGAAGAGGAAGAGGAGGAGGAGGTGGTGGTGGTTATAAGAAGCAGAGACTTACACCTCAGAGAGGGTCAGACATCAAAGGGTTAATAAATGCTATAGGCAAGCAAGTGTGCAGATCGTTGGGAGGGATGATCCGCGCCCAGACGTGTGTTAATAAATGAAGCATCACATCTGAAAGACCGCGAGACAAATTACCTTTCTTCCTGTGCTCGCGCTTTTAATGATTTTTGGCGCTGTTTCATCAGGGGTTAATCTGAAAATAGATGATTACCATTATTATCGTCCCCGCAAAAGACTGTTTGTTATGACATGCTTTGTTTCTTGATCGCCCGTCGCATTGCTTGGGACGTTTATGGTGCGTTTGCGCTGATTGTTTTATTGTTGTGCTTATTCCTAACAAATAAAGAGCTGGCATAAACAACACCTGGGAAGTTATACACTCCGTTTGTCTTGTCAGGGATGATAATTTCAGCTGGATGAATTTTTTATATATATATTTTTTAGGACCTAGTGGCCTCTCTTTAAATAATCTTAGTCCAGTAGATCTTGATAGCAATTGTTTGTAGAATCCCATCTTAAAGATACAACTTTCCTAGAAGTAAAATTAGAACTAGAAGCAATATGATATGATTTTATGCTTTATGATTAAAAACTATTGCTCATAAATATAATTTTTTGATACGGAACCATAATGAAAAAGATAACAATGAGATATGATATCAAAAAGTAACGATAATGAATTGACTGCTTACATACAACGGTACACTCACGGTAAAAATTTATGACAGTTCTTCATGTGATGAAGACATTTATCGAACCGTTACCCCAAATGTTCTTTCTTCTGTGTTTGATGTCAGTTACGGACACTTAATTACGCTTTTTCATCACAAGAAGTCCAAAGGTGCCACCAACATCTCCCAACGAGTTAGCACAGAAGAAAAGGAAAAGTTTTGTCTGCAGCTTCATGCAAATGGCTTTTATGCAGTGCGTGTGGCATGTAGACAATTGTGTTGATGTTAGCATATAATTTTCATGCAGGTCAGTGGTTCTTGTGAAATCGTTCTTTACGTGCATGTTGATAAAATAATGTAGATATAAGGAGAATAGCAGACAGAGAAATTCTATCATTTAGAATTTAATATAAAATGGTTACATACTTGTTAGGGGTATTAGAAGAATTTTACAATGGGTGAATATCTTTTATATCCAAGAGATAACCTGGGATATCTCGTTAAGCCCATGAAAATTCAGAAAGCTAGTAGTGTGCGTAATGGAAGGTTATTATATAAAAGTTATAAGAAAATATATCTTGGTAGAATATTCTGACCACGGAAATCGAAGTGAACACCTTATTGGTAGCGATCCAGTTTTGTCTATGATATTTACCACTTATTTTGCAACGGGTTTCAATGTAATTCTAGTTTTTTGTATGATGTCAGTTTGAGTTTAGGAGATGGAATATTGCAAATGCGCCTTATTATATGTTGGTTTATATACGTAAGGTATATCATAATATATATGACTATAAATAATTTATAGACGACTGATTATTATAATACGGTGCACATCCTAGGCTGCATTCACACAGCAATACTCTTGGAATAAACACACTAGGGGTAAATAATTCCTTCCTATAAGGGAAATATCTTCAACTATTACTGAAAATATTTGTAAATGAAGGCCATGTCGAAATTTTGAAGGGTGACTACAATGCAATTTTACTCACCCGTTGAAGGAATCGATCGCTCGCTGCTACCAGTATACTTGTTTCATCAAGACAAAGCTATTAGCTCGGCTTGTGTGTTTGTTAAGAAGAATACGCAAAAATTGTTTTATCGTTTTATTAATTTTGGGAAACTCTTATCAAAGGGCGTGTTTTGTAACTGGCAACTATGGATCAGATTTTGAAATTGATAGGATTGTCATTTTTTGTAGAAAGGACATTGGGTGTGATCTGTGGGAGTGGGTAGTGCGTGTGGATTGATTAACCTTAGCAAAAGTATGTTGCTTCTGAATATTCTTATTTGACAGTTTAATCGAATATAACTCATTATTATTATTATTATTATTATTATTATTATTATTATTATCATTATTATTATTATTCATTGTTAGCGAGGAGGAGGGAACTGATTGCATTTGAAATAAAGCCTAATTATACAGTGAACCTGCAATTCCCAAATGAAACTCTTTATGGGATATGAAACGAAGAACTTAGGGATAATACTAATCTGATTATACTTCTAGGCAAATTTGCTAATAAATCAGAGGACATAGAACATGTTTATAATATAAGTTTCACAATAGCGTCTTAAACCTGAATTGTGTTTTCAATGCCATCGCTTTTTAGCGAACCTTAAAAGACGGATTCATATTTAATTACGAACAATGATATATTTATCTGGTGATGTTGGATTTTGGATATTTTCCCTGTGTTGTTAGTTAAAAGCATCTCTCTCTCTCTCTCTCTCTCTCCTCTCTCTCTCTCTCTCTCTCTCTCTCTCTCTCTCGTGATTATTTCTGTACTTAATATATTACTCATCACTTTTTTCTTTGCACATTTTAATACGCCATTTAAATCTACAACAAATGGAAAATACATTTTTAATCATGTATTACTGATATCTCAATACTCGACGATAATTCTGCAAAAGAGCAACATACGATAAACCCGGATTAAATTGTCAGCCAGATCTCGGAGTTGAATAGATAAGGAAATTTGTCTGAAAATAACCTTTAATTTTTCTGTCTCAACTTCCATCCATCCCCAGCACTTTGCCCTGGGCCGACTCGCAGTTATAATCGATGATTTCCCGGTTTGTTTGAAGCGAAGTTATTCATCTCTTCTCTTTCTGCTATTGTTACCATCTCCGTCCCACAAACTGTTTATAAATGACACATGAAACTGTAAACTCCCTTCGTGTTACACAGCGAGTGCCGCCTTGTTATTACTCACGTCATCTTTTCTTGATCAGAAATAACTTCGACGGCCTCCTTTAATAGATTTATAATGTTGAGAATGAACTTCTTTTATAGATAATCATTATTTTCATAATTATTCGTACACTGAACAACTAAGTAAGGAACACTCCAAAAGAATAATTATCTTGCAAATAAATTTTCATACATTAAAATGTCACTTGGTACAGATTAGGAAACGTTACCAGAAGAGACATGTCAGGATGCCACTTAACTGATAAGCAATCAAATTACCAGAAAAATAGCTGTACATGAGAAACAATGTATTACACGTAGTGCTTTCTATAATTATGCAAAGCCCCTTTCTACCATCTTATTGAATTGTACGCAGAGTAGTTCTAGAAACGATAATCTTCATAAATGGAATATATATATATATATATATATATATATATATATATATTATATATATATATATATATATATATATATATATATGTGTGTGTGTGTGTGTGTGTGTGTGTGTATGTGTGTGTGTTTGTGTACACATATAAATATATATATTTATTTATGTATATATATGTGTGTGGTGCATATATATATATATATATATATATATATATATATATATATATATATATATATATATATATATATATATATATATATCAATCAGATGATAGCCAGCCAGGAAAGGAGTTAGGAGCTTTATTCTTACGCGGGGAAATATACAGTTTGGAAATTTTTTTTTTTTTTAAACTATGCATAGTAGTTTTCATAAGCTTTGTGAAGTGATTTATTGCTTTATCAAGACTTTCAGATCGTCTGTATTGTTAATCGATTCAATGTTTTTTTTTTTTTTTTTTTTTTTTTTTTTTTTTTTTTTTTTTTTTTTTTTTTTTTTAAGCTGGTGTAATTATCCCGTTAATAAAAATGAACAGATGACTTGTTTGCCTGGGTGTCTTTTTCATATACAGTATTTATATGATAAAGTATACGTGCATAAGGACTGATTTACATAAAGCAGTCACAAATTTAAACCCTAAACGTATTAAACGATATTTAAAGGATACCGCTTGAAAAAATTGTAGCAAACCTTTATATGAAGACTGTTAGTCAGAGGTTTAGCAGCTTTGACATTCTGAAAATAATGTACACCGAAAACTTGATTTTCCAAGACAAAGCACAATTGAGTCACTGTGAGAAGGAATATACTGTAAATATAGATGGTAATAAGAAAAAATATTATTATTATTATGATTTTCACTAGCTAAGCTACAAACCTATTTGGAAAGGCAGGAGGCTATAAGCCCAAGCGTTATTCATAGTTCAGCTTTTGAATAATAAACCACATTAAATGTGATATAAGTTCATAAGTTTTGTTTACTCGTCATAGTTTTAGTAGGTGTAACCCAACGCCAGGTACAAAACCTCAGAGAGAAGAGAGAGAGAGAGAGGAGAGGAGAGAGAGAGAGAGAGAGAGAGATTTGGGGAGGGGTGTTGGAGACGCAGATATCCCTTCAATATTTGAATAGTGCTCATAAGGACAACATTTACTGAAAAAACACTGAAAATACCCCAGTGAGGAAAGCAAATAAGGAAATAGATAAACTATAAGAGAAATAATTAACAATTAACATAAAATATATTTAGATTAGTCACAACGTTAAAATAGTTTTTCATTATCTTGTTAGCATTATTATTAAATTTACTTCCATGTAAATGTATAATTTCATGTATTTGCATCTAATCATTTCTGAAATTTAGATCAATATATATATAATATATATATATATATATATATATATATATATATATATATATATATATATATATATATATATATATACAGAGAGAGAGAGAGAGCGATCTATATATATATATATATATATATATATATATATATATATATATATATATATACGTATATATATTATGTATATATATATATATATATATATATATATATATATATATATATATATATATATATATATATATATATAGTGAGAGAGAGAGAGAGAGAGAGAGAGAGAGAGAGAGAGAGAGAGAGGAGAGAGAGGAGAGAGAGGAGAGAGAGAGAAAGGGAGAGAGAGAGAGAGAGAGAGAGAGAGAGAGAGAGAGAGAGAAAGGGGCCCGGTAGGTTAGTAGAGATATTAACGTTTTGGTTTAGCTTCGCTTTGCGGCTTCTGATCCAATGAATCGTTTCGTGCTTCCTGAGAATTCATAGAGAAATACAAAATTTTATTTTCAAAGGTTATTGTATTTTAAACATTTGACTTGCTAATGGAGATGGTGATCAGATGAATAAAAAGGTATTATTATTCATGAGCAATTTTCCCATCATTACTCCTTTGTGCTGTCACCGGTGGTTATTAGTGGTCATTGAAACTTTTCAGAATTTAAAATTTACGTGCGTCTCTCTCTCTCTCTCTCTCTCTCTCTCTCTCTCTCTCTCTCTCTCTCTCTCCTCTCTCTCTCTCTCTCTCTCTTTAAAGAAATTTCTTACACACATATATACATATATTATATATATATATATATATATATATATATATATATATATATATATATTATATATGTGTGTGTGTGTGTGTGTGTGTGTGCGTGCCCGCGTGTGTATCTGCATATATATATATATATATTATATATATATATATATATATATATATATATATATATATATTATATATATATATATATATATATATATATGCGTGTGTGTGTGTATATTGATTCAGAAGTTTTCTACTTCTATATCAGTAGCATTATCTTCCACAAATTTTATTTATAAACGAATAAAGTATTATTATAACTGCAATTTAGTTATACATTAGCACCACTATGTCTCTTTTGATACCGGTCAGTTCAAAATTAAGCATACTTTTTCGTTCCACTTGATAAAATTGTCTGAAGCATCTTGCAAGTTGTCCTTTGATCCCTCATTATCAGTCTCCTTCGTTAGGGTTATGAATGTTTGATAGATTGGTTTCTTATTGACGTAGATTCATTCAGTCGTTTATGACTCTCGTGGAAATAATTTTTATAAATACTCCAATGGACATCTGTTGGAGAAAGGGGTCAATACGCTTATAGGTAGTAGGTTGGCCAAGGCACCAGCCAGCCACCCGTTGAGATATTACCGGTACAGAGATATGGAGTCCTTTGACTGGCCAGACAGTACTACATTGGATCCTTATCTCTGGTTACGGTTCATTTTCCATTTGCCGACGCATAAACCGAATAGTATGGCCTATTCTCTACATATTCTCCTCCGTCCTTATACACCTGACAACACTGAGATTATCAAACAATTCTCCTTCGCTAAAGGGTTCAACTACTACACTGTAACTGTTCAGTGGCTACTTCTCTCTATGCAAGGGTAGAAGAGAGACGTTAGCTATGGTAAGCAGCTCTTTTAGGAGAAGGACATTCCAAAATCAAACCACTTTTCGCTAATAATGGGTAGTGCCATAGCTTCTGTATCATGGCCTTTTACGGTCTTGAATTAATAGTTCTCTTGCAAACTGTTCTATCTTATTTCTCTTGTTTCTGTAAAGTTTTTATGGTTCATATATGATATATCTAATTTAATGTTACTGTTCAGTGGCCACTTTCCTCTAGGTAAGGGTAGAAGAGACTCTTTAGCTATGGTAAGCAGCTATTCTAGGAGAAAGACACTCCACAGCTATTTACCATGGTCCTCCCGCTGTTTTGGGTTAGAGTTCTTTTGCTTGAGGGTACACTCGAGCACACTATTCTATCTTATTTCTCTTCCTCTTGTTTGTTAAAGTTTTTTAGTTTATATAGGAGATATATATGTTATTTTCCTTGATTCATATCCTCACTGGACTATTTTCCCTGTTGGAGTCCTAGGGCTTATAGCACACTGCTGAGGTTGTAGCTTAGCAAGTAATAATAATAATACCTCATCCTATGCAAGCAAAATTAACTATTCTATTTTCCAGAAAAGTAAAATGTAAAAAGAAAACTACCCTTGGAAAATAATCCACAATGTATAAAAAAAAACGTTTTCTTCTCTTTCGTTTTTTTCTTGGAAGTAAGCCATAGTTCAATGTTGATAATTATCTTTTAAGCAATTGAAAGTTTTGTCAATAGATTAGTTTTTATTGTTCCAGGCTGTATGTTTTCACTCATTTGATGGCGGAGATATGTCAAATCGAATAATCCGATCGATAATTCTCCTAGAAACCAGTTTAAAAATATTCCGTCGAACTCGATCAGATGTTGACCAGGTCTTTTTAAAAAGCATCGCTTTACATAACACAAACCTCCGCACACCTTCTCCTTTTCTGAATCTTGCTGCTAATACAAGATTATAATCACAACAGTGTAACAAATCCCCTGTATGTTTTTTGCATCATTATTATTTTCGAATTCAAAATTTAAGAAGTTTTATTTTTTTATATGACGACATAAGAATTGGCACAATTTTTTATATAATTTTGCACTTACAATACACACTTTACGTTGATATGCGTAGGAGATAATTGATATATATATATATATATATATATATATATATATATACATATATATATATATATATATATATATATATTTATATATATATATATATATACATATATATATATATATATATATGTATATACATATATATACATATATATATATATATATATATATATATATATATATATATATATATGTGTGTGTGTGTGTGCATATATATATATATATATATATATATATATATATATATATATATATATATATATATATATATATATATATATATATATATATATACACATATACACATATATATACACGTATATAGAGCCTACAATTGCAAAATCGTATATATCGTTAAAACATTAAAATAAAAACATATTAACATTCCAATGTTACCTAACTATTTTTTTATTCTTCGATAAAATTAAAAAAGGTAATCTCTAAAATAACAAAAATATAGATATCCTGCACGGAGAATAACTTTATAAAAGCAGATGAAAAATATATTGATAAGAAAGTTCTCTACAGACAGTCACAAAAAAAAAAAAAAAAAAAACATATTTTTCTTTACGTTTACATATCAGTAGGTGGCATGAATAGCATTAAAGTATATTTAATTGAGAAGGTAATTTATCTTTGTATTACACGGGGGAGAATTATCTATATCGTCAACTTTTGTAGAAGATTTATTCTACATAATGTATTAATAGGTGTTTAGTTGTTTATTTTTGTTATTTAACCTTTAGGAGTCCACTTTAATACATTACAATAATTCAGCTTTAAAAAAATTCCAGGATAAGTGTCCGACCATAAACACAAATGTGCATAAACTTATTAAGAAAAATATCTCTGTTTCTAAACTCGATCACTATGGGACAGATGCACTGAGGTAGAAATGTTACACATAGAAATTGTATTATTATACTAATAGTGTCTTACGTAATTGAATATATATATATATATATATATATATATATATATATATATATATATATATATATATATATATATATATATGTGTGTGTGTGTGTGTGTGTGTGTGCATATATATATATATATATATATATATATATATATATATATATATATGTATGTATGTATGTATGTATGTATATATGTATATTATATATATATATATATATATATATATATATATATATATATATATATATATATGTATGTATATATATATATATATATATATATATATATATATATATATATGCGTGCGTGTGAGTGTGTGCATATATTTATTCATTACGTTATAACTAATTATCTTGTAAATATGATTAGCTTTGACATACCTATTCGTATTTCATATACGTATATACAGATCATCAAGAAAAATAATTTCTTGTCTCTATGGAAGAAATATGTGTTGCGTTTGATATCCCTAACTAGATATATATTTTTAATGTTTATGCACTCATATTTCTTATGAAATAAAAGCTAATGAAATGAAGAAATGTGCACACGAAAATCACTGATTGAATGAATCGTAGCTTATAATCTTATAATGATTTTATATTCGAAATGGCTTGACTGGAAAGACTCAGAGATGAACCCGATAAGAAAACGGTACAAGGCACGTAGTAAAAATGTCTTCTAATCACAAGCCTATTACGTTTAATTGAATTTGCAGACGATATCTTTGATCTTCTTGAATATTAAGCGTAGAATGAATAGTGCAGGGACCTGGTAAGATTGATGGAGGGCGTCTAGGAATATATACATCTATTGTGTTTGATTTAGCAGTTATTGTTGTACCAATTGAATCAGATGGTTAAGGATAGATAATGAAAAAAAAATAGTAGAAGGATACTGCCATGCTTGGGTAGGTCTTAACTGCTAGGTAGCCTTTTGAAATGATTTTAAATTCAAAATATAAATAGATTAAATAGAAATAAGGAAAATGTATCTCTTTACAGGCTACACAATGTAAAACATATCTATTATGAAATTAATAGTTCAGATTTTGATTGATTAACCACATTAAATGCGATATAAGTTCTGAAGTTTTGTTACTTGTCATAGTTTTAGTAGATGTAACCAACTCCAGGTACAAAACCTCAGAGAGAGAGAGAGAGAGAGAGAGAGAGAGAGAGAGAGAGAGAGAGAGAGAGAGAGAGAGAAAGAGACTTGTGGAGGGGTGTTGGAGACACAGATATCCCTTCAATATTTGAATAGTGCTCATAAGGAACAACATTTACTTCTTACAAGGTTAATCACAATGAACTACTGATTACTACTGATTACGAGAGATCTTTATTAGGATGTAAGATCCTTTGCTGATATGCAAGTAGCTGGGAAGGTCTTATACCTGTAGTGTCAAGTGATTAGAAAGAATAGAATTCCTCCTGTCGTAGGTTACTCAATTCAATGAGGAACATGAACGAAGAGGATGATCACATAAGTGGCAGTAATTGCCGCAGCCATAGCTCATTACATGAGCTCTTTGCAACTTTTCTGTAGTGGTAAAAAGGCTGGTGTTGTTAGTTAAGGAGTTGTATTTGTATTGTTTTGGTTTTTGTGTAATGTTATGTTAATGGGATTGCAAGAATTCGTTAACTAGTTTGATATGAAATGAGATTTCCCTATTATTATTATTATTATTATTATTATTATTATTATTATTATTATTATTATTGTTATTATTATTATTATTATTATTATCATTATTATTATTGTTGGTGTTGTTGTTCTTATTGTTGTTTTTATTATCATTTTTATTATTATTATTATTATTATTATTATTATTATTATTATTATTATTACAATGTAAGTTGTAAGCCCAATTGAAAAAGAAGAATACTATAAACTATAGGGACCTAATAGGGAATGCAGCCCAATAATGAAGAAGAAGAAAAAGATAAAGAATAAACGATAAAAGAAAAATAACAATAGGAACATAGCTATTTACAGAAGACTGTAGTAGTGGTTTAGAAAATGATTATCATAGATGAAGATAAGAATAAGTTAAATAAAAGACAACCTCTTGATGAGCCACCTGGCTTCCTTGACCCTCTCATTAATCCCTCCAATACACTATTTGGAAAAAAAAAAAATAAGAGGAAAAGTGTGCTTGAGTGTACACGTAAATAAGGTCATTTTAACTGAAAACAGTTTTAACCCGTGGCATTACTGAATACAAAGAATAGTGGTTTGATTTCGGAGTTTCCATTATCCAGAAGAGCTGCTTACTGCACCCAAACGTGTGTCAAACGATCGTACATAGTTCATTTTGTGTATATATTGCTTGTATCTTCGCTCTCCCCTCGCACTAAAAAGAACCTGAAAAAACATGTCTGTTTTTCTCATCGGTAACGGTGTCGATTTTGAACAGGAAATTTCCTGTTGCCTTGAGCTTTTGTATATAAAGGAGAGTGTTCAATAATAAACTCACTCAGTTGCTTGCATCCTGTCTTTGAGTCACAACCTTCTCTAGGCCCGTCACATTGGTGACCCTGGAGTGACGAATGTGACGGGCCAAGAGAAAGTTGTGACCCAAAGACAGGATGTGAAGCAACTGAGTGAGTTTATTATCGAACACACTCCTTTATATACAAAAGCTCAAGGCAACAGGAAATTTCCTGTTCAAAATCGACACCGTTACCGATGAGAAAAACAGACATGTTTTTTCAGGTTCTTTTTAGTGCTAGGGGAGAGCGAAGATACAAGCAATATATACACAAAATGAACTATGTACGATCGTTTGACACAAGGTTGGTACATTACTATGGGTAAAATGTCACTCCTACCCTTACCATGCGGACTGATATTCACTGAATAGTTACTAGTAGTTACCTTCTTGAGTAAAAGTGTAAAGTTGAGAATGCTTAGTATTATCAGATATGTGCGGAGAATATGCCAGACTATTTGGCGTATGTGTACGCAAAGATACAAACCGTAGCTTGCCGAGAATTTCATAACCTAATATCTTCAAAACATACTAGGAATGGAAAGCTCTGTTAATTAAACAAAAATAAACTTAAAACTAAAGTTTAGATTATTTCAAGGGCCAAAGAATGCTTGGCTCAGGTTTCAGGTTCTAATTTTCACGTGTCTTACCTAGAACTTATATTTCAAACATCTTGAAGTAAGCAGTCGTGAGTGTATGATTAAATAGGAAACTCTACCGCACTCAATCTGTCCTCCTAAATAAGGAACTAACATAAAAACTTCAAACAATTCTTAAAAGATCCAATAACTCTAGTGGTAGTATCTCAACGTCTGGTTGGTACCTTAACGAACTTAATGTCTATAAATACGTTTGTCTTCCTGTAATATTTTCTTAAAGAATGTCATTAAATTTTTGCTTTTATTTTGTAAAATTCTATATGATAGAATGTGACCTGACATCATTAATGTATCATAGACACAATAGCACGAAAGTTACGACTCTGAAGGTAGTAAGAATTGTATCTCATATATTTTGTTTAACATTATTCAGTAACGTTTCATAACTTTTCTTAGGCACTTTACAGCTATTCAATCTACGTTATTTCCCCATCTTTAGTATATTCTTATATCATTCAGTCATTAGATTGATATAGTCTTGATAATAAATGATAATAATCTAACCACATATGTATCAGTGTTTCAGCATTCCCTTAATTCAGCTTGTCTTAACAAAAGAAATGATAAATATATTCGAATTGTTTCTCAGATATTCTATTGCAGGGTTACACTGTAAAGAGGTACTGTCATCGGTGCGTCTCTCGCTGCTCACTTTAGCCTCTTGGAAACTCACTGCCTGGTGATCTGCCTGACTGGGGTTCGAGTTCTCCTCAAACTCGATAGTTTCTTGTAGTGTCTGCACCCTCACCATCCTTGTGAGCTAAGGGTGGCGGGTTTGTTGGAGCATATAGGTCTAGTTGCTGAGTCATCAGCAGCCAATCCCTGCCCCTTCCTGGTCCGAGCTTCGGTGGAGAAGGGCCTAGGGGATTGTCACTATCCCTTGCCTTTGCCTCTCATGAGCGACCTTTAAACCTTTAAAGGATCTTTGCAGCATCCCTGCCGCCCTTGACTACAGCTACTTTATAGCCTTCTAAATTACCCATGTTTTTGCTCGCATTTTTCCATCCAACTTCTCATCTTCCTAATTGTTACTTCTTGGTGCAAATAAAACAACCTAGGTGCTGATTAACCTCCCCCCCCCCTGCCCAGTGCCAGTTCATGACGCCCACATTCCAAAAATCACATGAAATTAAATATTGCACCGTCATCATTTTGTCCACCTTCGTAGTTCTTCCATTTATTGGTGTGTTGATAACGCTACCGTTTTCCAAATTAGTGCAGGAGAACAAAGGTAGAATTTTTCTTTGTTAACCGATGCTTAAATTGTTTCGTTCTTTAAATAGATCATTCCTATTTGCAGTCTATTATCTATTCGAGGAAATGATGGCTATTTTTAGAAAACAATAGTTTTTCCACCTTTTATGTTAGAAACTGATGTTTCCTTTTTGTCTCTCAGATCTAGCTGGGCATTTTCTTTTCTCCAATTCTCATATATAGAAATGAAATCATAGTCAAATGGGCAGATTTACGTTAAAAAAAATCGTTAGGGAAATGCCTTCCGTGTTATTTAAAAAGCATTCTCAATCTTTATTGAATCGATGTATTATATATGATTGCTTGTTAATTATGAAATTAACGGGTAGCTTTGTCTTCTCGCACCTATTGACGACCGCTGACCGTACATATTGAATAGTCGCCAAGAAAAAAAAAAAAAAAAAAAAAAAGATAGTCGCCATGAACGTGGTGGCAAAGTTAACGCTGTGAATGAAAACTGTGGAACCTTTTTTTCTCATTGGATTTACATCATCGTGTCTTGAAGATAAAAAAAAGTGGTGCCCAAAGTAGTCTAGGTGTTTTGCCTTGTTTATGGGTTAGAATGATAGAATGTAGGTGGCTTTGATGTGCTTGAAGGGGAATAGCATTTTTTTTTTCTTTTCTGCGGTTATTGAATCTACTTTGTAGAGATTTAATTAGAATGTGCTGTCGTGTTGAATTCGTTTACTTTAGTTCCTCAGTCTTTTTACATTTTTTATTTTCCAAAGGTCATCCAGTCATCCTTGGCTATTTTTACCGTTTTCCGGCTCATGTCCTTAATTTCTAAAATGGATCTTTTTGTCTACCTTGGCTCGTCTGAAGAATGTTTTACTGTTTATTAAATCAGTCGTCTTTTGTAAATCATATTGCATAATTATCTGACTCACAGACCATGGCACGCGCGCACACGCGCACACACACATTATATATATATATATATATATATATATATATATATATATATATATATATATATATATGTATATGTGTGTGTATATATATATATATATATATATATATATATATATATATATATATATATATATATATATATATATATATATATATATATATTTGCAGAAAACTACAGGGGAAATTAGAATATTAAGTGAATCCTACCTAATTTCGGTCTTGACTTCTTCAAGAGCACTCTTGAAGAAGACAAAGATGAAGCTAGTCAGGATTCACTCATTATTTTAACTTTCCTTTTTTCTTTTGCTTCTGAGCATGACGTGCCCTTGTAAGTATATATATATATATATAGATATATATATATATATATATATATATATGTATATATATATGTATATATATATATATGTATATATATATATATATATATATATATATATATATATATATATATATATATATATATATCTACCTCGTACTAGGATCGAACCTTATAGCCCCTTCAAGTAAAAGACAAAGTTGCTATTTGAGCACGATATTTTGTTAATTTTCGTTCATGTTGACTCATTAGGGGTAATTCGAATTAAAAGTGACACACACACATATACATACATACATACATACATACATATATATATATATATATATATATATATATATATATATATATATATATATATATATAATACTTTGTATACTTCTTTTTCGAAAACCTTGTTGATGTAAACTATGTATGTATATAAATGTTCCTACGGTTTTTTATATACTAGTACGTTACCGACTCTCTCTCTCTCTCTCTCTCTCTCTCTCTCTCTCTCTCTCTCTCTCTCTCTCTCTCTCTCTCCGAAAGGCACGCTCACATTCATAAGCCTTCGGAGTGACGACGCCCATACTAGCAAGGGGTACGGACAGAACTTCTTTCTGCCTGGTATTGTGTGGGCGAGAGGAGGGCGTCCCTTGGGTACTCATTAGTGTCTCTGGAGTAGGAGTAATCAAGGTCGCTGGTCACTAATCATAGGAGACGTTGAATGGCTGTCGGTGAACGTTGTCTCATCGATAGCTATCGAATGATTAATTCCGACATCCCTCGCCAGGTTCCTTAGGCCCGGTCTTTTCGACGTCAAGGGGATAAACATACTTTTTATAATGTTGATCGTTTTGATTTTGTTAATGTTACGGATTTGGAATTTTGATTATATTTTCGTGGAATTGGAACTTATTCTGGTTTGTTGATAATGAGGCTTTTAAAATTGCTTGGTTTTGATTTAATGAATTTGGGATAAATAAGGAGGATAAATAAAAAGAAAATTATGGTAATAGTTTTCTTCAATTTTGGTTTTTAGTAGATAAATACATTTCTTGTACTGTTATGTAATTAAATATTAAAATGTTATTAGAAGTAATATTATCATTCATTGCCTTGGTAATGGGTGGTGTTGACGTGACTTTCTATATCTAGAGGCAGAATATTATTTTATTTTTATTCGAATCAAAACTGATTTGATATTTTCCTTATACACTACAATACTTCGCTTCGTTGTATATTCATATTTTCAATCTTGTATTCTACTTTATTTCATTAGCTCATAAATTTTTTCGCTTATGCACTCATATTATATATATATATATATATATATATATATATATATATATATATATATATATATATATATATATATATATATATATACATATATATATACATACATATAAATATATATATATATATATATATATATATATATATATACATTATATATATATGTGTGTATATATATATATGTGTGTGTGTTAGTATGTGTATGTATGTATGTATTGTATGTATATAACAGCTATCCTTGTATAATTCCAGAGATTTGGTTAACTCATACGAATTCAACGAATTAAATCATTATAGTATCTTATATTTCCAAGATATTTTTTATTGTCTACTTGAATATAATTTAATTGATTTATTCAATCAGGAACCACAGATTTAGACCAGGGAAGGACCTTTCGCCGACTACTCATATAATCATTCTTTCCGTCCCTAGTTTGGGTGGACATTATAACTTGTCCAAATGGGAGTTAATTTGTCTCAGTCCGTAATAACTTATCAGTTTATGGAACTGAACACGGCCAAATGCGGTCGCTGCTAACAGGCACCCTACTTCTGGAATTTTAAACAATGATTAATACGTTGTCTGTTCGATTGTAATCTCTCTCTCTCTCTCTCTCTCTCTCTCTCTCTCTCTCTCTCTCTCTCTCTCTCTCTCTCTGGGGGTTTGTGG
>NC_090755.1:2788287-2790787 GCF_036898095.1 Palaemon carinicauda | reverse complement strand
TCGTTTCCATCCCTTTTCTTATTGGCTTATTTCTTTTTTTTAGGGGGGGAAGAAGATTGCTATGCAATTTCATGGCCATTTAGTTTGGCCCTCAAGAATGTATGCTTATCATGAATAATAATAATAATGAAAATAATTTTGGATTTCCTTCTATGTTTCGTTATAGATAGATTAGAATGCATCTAAATGTCACTGTGTAATGTCTTGGGTTGTGTAAAGACTGTTAGTTCAACACATGAAAGACAAGTTTATGTGACTAAATATTATAATTTTGACTATTGTGTGTAATCTATTAAGATGCAAAAAGTCATATCGCATTTTATCAAAAGGCTCTTTTTGGTATTGGAAAAACTAGTTCAGAATTCAAAATTATATTGTTATTTGGTGCACAAGGTTTTATTCCAGCCTTGGTTCCTTCTGTTTAGGGTATGCCTGAAATACTGATTCATCTCTGACATTTATTAATATGTTTAAATGAAGACTCTATGGCCGTGTCCTCTCAATTATCCCATGGCCGAACTAGAAGTCGAGTAATACCGCCATACTTTCCACAATTTTTCTCCCCCTTCATTTTTTTCCCTTTCTAAATGTAATTCCGGTGGTAGGTCATCGTCGAAGGAGTTTTCGAGGGAATCTGATGTACGGTTGTCAATCAAAATCAATTGTGTTCACGGTGGATTGCTTTCCTCAAACTCTCCAAACCTGGTCATTCTCATCGCTACGGACGAGTTATTGCATTTGTAGGGTGAGCCGAGTTTCCCGTCAGTTCCTCTGATGAGCAGACACAGACTTCTTCTGTTTTCTTTTTCTTCTTCTTCTTTGTTCTTTATAGGGCTAATCGTAAACTCTTGGAGTTATTATTCAGTAAGAATTCAGGTTTAATAAAGATATTCTTGTGCTTTAGTTAAAGTTCAGAACGCGTAAAGGGCTAAAAATGAGAAGCTTTGTAATACTCGAATCTTCTGCAAAGGCTAAAGCTTTTTGTTGCTCCAATTGTGCTGATACTGTGTTGAATATAAACTCCTTACAAAAGAAAATTTTATTATAATTATTGTTATCACTTCTTATTTTTATTATCATTATTCTTAATAATATTATTATCATCATTATTATGATTATTATTTTCAGTAGTGATAATATAACAGGTTATAAGGCCATGAACTTGCATAGGAATCTTAAACTGAAATAGTTTTTCTTTAGCTCTATTTTCATTTCTTCACAAATTGGCCTCCTATTTTGAGGATGTTTTTTTTTTTATGAGAGTTCATTATCGTGTTAAAGCGTGTTCTGCTGAAATATGATGCAGTTCACAACTTATGTTTATTAGGTTCGTGGTATTGCCTGCAGTCTACCGTCCACCAGTCACGTTACAAACGAGAAAGCACTCGTAGGGCTAGTAACCAAAGTCTAGATATTGTATTACTAAAAGGTTTGCTGAGAACCATAAAGTTATACTACTCTAGTTCCACGTCCTTAAATGAAAAAAGGAATATTGTAAAATATGTATTGATAAAGGTGCGCGCTCGCGTACACCCACCCATACATACACACACACGCATATTATATATATATATATATATATATATATATATATATATATATATACACACACATTACATAGCATACTGAATGGTTACCCCATTATTATTACCCTAAGTGGGAAGAAATAAAGTTCTTTTGTTATTTTTAATATGGGTTTGTAGGCTGAAAGTGGTAAGGTATCAGGATGATGTGAAGAGAGTGAACTTAGAGGTCATTATGGCTACTGATGATATGTATACATACATACATACATAGACACACACACAAACACACACACACACACACACACACACATATATATATATATATATATATATATATATATATATATACATATATATATATATATATATATACTGTGAGGCCTAGAAGATGGTATATAAACAATGCATGGTGGGATGAGAAAAACAAAATTATAGTAAAAAAAATAGATTATTCAAGGAGCAATTGAAATACAGAAGAGAATATCATGTACAAATATTCATGAAGATTGGATATGGTTGTCAAGAAGAAACTAAGAGAGAGAAACAAGATAAGTAATAATAAGAGAAGAGAGAATTTGAGTGGAAACCTTAATGGGAACTAATCATAGTTTGACAGGGGAACTGTGAACAGTGATAAAGCATTTTGAACAAATGGATCTCAGAGTGATTTAAGCAAATGGAGAGTGGATGTCAGAAGCAAATACACTCTTGGATTTATGGATGAAATGTTGTGAAGCTTTGTTGAATATGGAGGAAAAGGCAGTGTGAGCCGAATGCATGAAAACGGAAGAGGTTAGTAAGAGTTTGAAAATACTTATGGCAATTAGGAAGTTGAAGAAGGAAAAGCCACCACTAGTTAATAGGATTATAAGAGATGTGTTGAAGTATGGCGATGGTAGTGTAATGAAGTGACTGGCCAGGGTTTGTGAGGTAATTATGGATGATGGAGAGGTTGCAAAGGAATATGGATGAGA
>NC_090755.1:2780787-2783287 GCF_036898095.1 Palaemon carinicauda | reverse complement strand
GATGCTATATGCAGATACATCTTTTTTTCAACGTGGTTTCTTTTATATTCCAATATATATATATATATATATATATATATATATATATATATATATATATATATATATTATATATACATATATATATATATTTATATATATATATATATATATATATATTTATTTATATATACATACATATATATATATATATATATATATATATATATATATATATATATATATATATATATATATATATATATATATATATATATGCACAGGATACCATGTTTTGAAAGTTTTTGCAAAAAGAAAAATAGATTCATTGGAAATTATTGTTTAGGTATACTACATGAACAAGGAGCAATATTTCTAATCTTCTTTGTCAAGAGACTAGTGGGTTGCTGGTCAGTTGTAAATTAGGGCGAACCTTCACAAACATAGGAGTGGGCCAACCCATTTTTATATAGCGACTAATACTAATTCATTTCAAGAAACGAGCACAAGGTGAATCTGTATTCAATATTGAGAAAAGAAGAGAGGTTATGTTGAGTAAATAGTTGACTCATACTTGCTGGAGAGAGAGAGAGAGAGAGAGAGAGAGAGAGAGAGAGAGAGAGAGAGAGAGAGAGAGAGAGAGAGAGAGAGAGAGAGAGAGATTGTATTGTGAGGGGATAATTGAAATTATAAACTTAGAATATGTTTTGTGGTAAAGACGAACAGGGACAGAAGACTATGTAACAAAACGAGCTTTTCAGTCTTTACATGTAAATAAATGAGTAAATAGATTAATTTATTGGCCTTAATTGATTGGTTAAGTTAAGGAATGTAAATACTGAACACAGAAATAACAATGTGCAATTGAATTTATGTTTCTAACGGTGAATTGCATAAAGAATCATTTAAGAATCATTTAAATCGCGAGATGTACTACTACTACTACTACTACTACTACTACTATTATACTAGCTAAGCTACAACCCTAGGTGGAAAAGCAAGATGCTATAAGCCCAAGGTCTCCAATAGGGAAAGATAGCCCAGTGAGGAAAGGAAATAAGGAAATAAATAAATTATATGAGAAGTAATGAGCAATTAAAATAGAATACTTTAAGAACAGTAACAACATTAAAACATCTTTCACATATAAACTATAAAAATAGACTTATGTCAGCCTATTCAACATAAACATGTTCTGCAAGTATAACCTTTTAAAGTTTTACTATATCACAATGATCTTTCGTTTCCTGGTTGTTGTTTTTTATTAATATTATGAATATTTGTTGGAATTTACTTATTATTTTTCTCTTTACATGTTCAGTATAAGTCCAAGTTAAAACTAATAAAGCTGCCACCTATATATCATTCAATGAAAGAACTGCTGACCACGTTGTGCACGACGCATAAAAACAGACAAAGGGTTTGTATGGGAATGAGGTTTTTAGGGTGGATTATGGTCCTCCCCCCTTACTTCCCCCTCGCAAATTGAAAAAAGAGGGAAAACAACGCATACGGGGGTTTTAGGGTTGCGGTTTACTTAAAAGGTGGTGGGGTTCTATTGGGCTCTGATGGGGTTGGGGATGGGACAGGTAGAGAGGGTAGGCAGGGTTGCAGGAGCACAGCGAAGCGAACCTCTGTCACAAATGAAACAGATCTGTCCAAGTAGCCTCATTAACCTCCCAACTTGTGAGGTGCTCTTTTTCTCCTTTTTTCAGGCGATGAGATAGATTAAAGGAAGATAATGAGGGGAGAAGGAGAGGGTGACGGGATCCGTTATTTTATATATAGAGAAAAGACATTGTCTAAAAATGTGTAATTAGATGCTTTCTTTTTCGTTCTCGACGTGTGGCGGCGGTGTTTCATCCTTTTTTTTATTTCCTTTTTGCACGTCTGGCTGCTAAATACGTCTTCAAAATTATTGCAGCTCTATGCGAAAGCTTATTTCTTTACTTTTTGTGAAATTCAGTTTAGAAAGGAAATTTAAGGAACCAAATATTGATTGTGATGCTATAATGATGATTTGATATTCACAATTTGTTTTTTAGGAATCAATAACCATATTCGATAGCCACCAATTTTATTGATACGCCCCTAAAGTTATACACTGAAGGGAACTCAAATAGAGCTCAGTGCCAAAATCCTTTAGAGTCAATCCTCTAAAAGATACTAACTATGAAGAGCGATAGAGCATTTGATGCTACTACTATCAGGATTTCGACTCGCAATTTCATCATTGCTTCATCGGCGGCGAATTAGATTAAAACAGAAAAAGGGATACGATTCGAAAAAAGGGCTTTGAGAATTCAAGTCATCTGAAAAGCGATTATATCCGCTTTTTACAATCGAATCTTTTAATTTCCCGTTGAATTCGGACGTGCCTCTCATAACCTTCATTATTAGCTCGTTCTATCGCTGCCGGCTGCAACTGATTTTACTTTAATGCTTTGATAGTTTGCTACGATTTCAACTTACATATTCACGATGTAAATGCATAAGAATACGACTCAAATCGAAAGAAATG
>NC_090755.1:2773287-2775787 GCF_036898095.1 Palaemon carinicauda | reverse complement strand
CAGTCGTCTGTATTTTGGAGCTTTTAATTCAATACTTCTCCATTCATCATCTACTTGGCGCTTCATAGTCCTCAGCCATGTAGGCCTGGGCCTTCCAACTCTTCTAGTGCCTTGTGGTGCCAAGGTGAACGTTTGATGAACTAATCTCTCTTGGGGAGTACGAAGAGTATGCTCAAACCTTCTCCATCTACCTTTCATCATGATCTCATTCACATATGGCACTTGAGTAATCTCTCTTATAATTTCATTTCTAATCCTGCCCTGCCATTTAACTCCCAATATCCTTCTGATGGCTTTGTTCTCAAATCTACTAAACCTATTGGAGATTGTTTCATTGTCATACCATGACTCATGTCCATAGAGTAACACTGATCTCACTAAACTGACATATAGTCTGATTTTTATATGTGATTGTAGGTGATTTGATTTCTAAATTTTTTAACCTAGCCATTCTCTGATTTGATTTGTTCAATCTTTCACTAAACTCTAATTTAATTCTAAAGACCCTGTATTGGAGATCATAGTTCCTAAGTATTTAAATGATTCTATCTCATTAATCCTTTCTCCATTCAATGATATTTCATCTTCCATGCATTCTGGTTAGCAAGCATTCTAAATCCTGTGGTGCTCTGCTACCAAGGACATATATATATATATATATATATATATATATATATATATATATATATATATATATATATATATATATATATATATATATATATAATATATATGTATATATGTATATATGTATATATATATATATATATATATATATATATATATATATATATATATATATATATATATATATATATATACTGTATGCATGTATGTATGTAGTTGGGGATTTGCTCACATGGATAGTGATACATCAGTGTATTCCTTTATATGTCGGAAACATTGTACACATTTCAGTCTAGATTAAACAATAAGAAATAAAGAAATTTAACTCAGGAAGATAAAAACAAAACATAGAAATAGCGTGAAGCTGTGAAGAAAGGGCCAGGTCCCACTTCATGTGGGTTTTTGTTGTGTTCACGGTTAAGAGGCACTGAAACTCATGTTGATTCTTCAATCGTAATTTCTCTCTCTCTCTCTCTCTCTCTCTCTCTCTCTCTCTCTCTCTCTCTCTCTCTCTCTCTCTCTCTCTCTCTCTCTCTCTCATACATTTTATCCTTGTGTGATTGTAATATTCCGGAAGGTGTATTGAAATTTACGTCTTTATTCAATTCACCTAAGCTCTCTCTCTCTCTCTCTCTCTCTCTCTCTCTCTCTCTCTCTCTCTCTCTCTCTCTCTCTCTCTCTCTCTCTCTCTCTCTCTCTCTCTCTCTCTCTCTCTATTTTATTTGATATTTGTGTTATTGTGTGATTCATAAATGTGCATGTAACATCTCGTCATTAATCAATTTACCTACTCTCTCTCTCTCTCTCTCTCTCTCTCTCTCTCTCTCTCTCTCTCTCTCTCTCTCTCTCTCTCTCTTCTCTGACATCTGTTATTGTAATATTCACAAATGTGCGTAGAACTTTTTGTCTTTGCTCTCTCTCTCTCTCTCTCTCTCTCTCTCTCTCTCTCTCTCTCTCTCTCTCTCTCTCTCTCTCTCTGTGTTTGAACTTATTTTCAGAAAGTGCCTTTGGTTTCATGTGTCATTCTTCCATCTAAAGAAAATCGAAATTGCAATTAGAAATTTATCAAGCTTTGCAACAACAAATTCGTGACTGCATTTTCATTTGGAGAAAAATACTGAATCGTATAACATGGTTTTTGAAAGCCATTTCTTCCCTCTGCATTTCATGGCCAAATATTCTCAAAAACTTGTGAAGATCTTTATCTTTTTTGAGGGGGTGGGGGGAGACGGTTCGGTTGTTGAGGGGGTGAAGGTGTTTGTGGGGGTTACCAGTAACTCATCCCTTGGATGTCAGTTGTGGGTCACAATGCAGGCTCACATAAATAGCAGAGGAAATTCTCATGAAACGAGGAACTACAATAGAAGTCGTGACTGAACTCACCAATGGAAAAAACAAAGGAATCTGAGCTCAACATTACGCGAAAAGGAGACAATTGGCAATCCAACTCCCTTGGGGTCCTCAGAAAACCCTCTTCATAATGATGTGGTGAGTAATTATTCTATCGTCTTTTGAACGTCCCCCGCCCCCCTACCACCCCTATCAATAACCCCAATCTCACCCACTCATTTGATCTCCCTGCAACCTCCCAACCCTACTGTAAGTTACTCAATTTGTATCAAGTGGGTGACGGAATACATCGGGAAAAGTAATTTGCCGATTATTATTTATAGTATTCACCATATAGATGAATTGTATTGCAATCAGTTCCAATATGATTTTTAGGTCTAATATATAGTTTTTCATTAGGCAAGAATTTGATTTGATTGATGTTGATATACGTTATACCAAAGCACTTTCACTAATTGTTATGAAATACACTCGCGCACACACACACTCACACACACACACACACACACACACACATATATAT
>NC_090755.1:2755172-2767787 GCF_036898095.1 Palaemon carinicauda | reverse complement strand
AAGGATCTATAAAGCTTGTATGTTAAAGTCATTGTTAAGACATCTAACGTATGATTCCCTCAAATAACTCAAACTTATTGAACTATAAAGCTCATATGTTAAAATCAGTGAAAACATATAACGTATGATTCCCTCAAATAATTCAAACTTATATAACTATAAAGCTTGTATGTTAGAATCAGTTTTAAAACATCTAACATATGATTCCCTCAAATGATTCTACTTATGGAACTATTAAGCTCGTATGTTAGAATCAGTGTTAAAACATCTAACATACGATTCCCTCAAATAATTCAAACCTATGGTAAATCCGCATTAAGGAATAAATATTTAGGACGAATATTTTAGTTTATGGTGGTGGTGAAAGCATCACTTGATCTTCAAACTACCTGGCACCTGAGGAAAGTGTACTAGGAAGAAAACAAACGCTTGAATATCATTAATTTTTCATGCTGCGACATTAGAAAGCGCAGAGATGTATAACATGTAGGATTCTTACGTGGTTGAAACTATTTTAGCTATTTGAATAGTCAAATGATCTCATTCCTTTGCATTACCCTTAAGAGGGCGAATTGTGTTCTCCAAAATTACACTATTCTAGATTCTATTGTCTATTAGCAGCAGCCAATTTACATGTCGTTGGCTTTATTGTTGAATATGGAAGTAGATGTTCTCTCTCTCTCTCTCTCTCTCTCTCTCTCTCTCTCTCTCTCTCTCTCTCTCTCCTCACCTTCCCAGTCTTCTTCCTATCCTGAGTCTCGATTAGTTGACGTTTCGGCCAAAGTTTGCATTTCTCTTGTAAGTTTAACTTGTTATAATTTTTCATGTTTAGTAAATACAATGATTAAAGATAAAAGAAAATAATGATAACGATAATGATAGTTATAAAACGCAAAAATACATTTGTTTTGAATGACGTTCGTATGAAAGAAAACATTATATGTTAGAAACAGAGCAAATCTAACACTGGGAATATTTTCCATGGAATAAGGCAATATCCTAACCTCCGTAATTGATTACATCCAAAAGTAAAATGTCGTTGTTATTATTGTTGTATGTGATCGAGAACGAAGATTAATATCAGTATCAATTAGCGAAAACGTGTTGATAATCAGTTAAACTGTCCGTATATGTCCATCCTTAAAGTCTCAGCTCGTCATAATAAATATTCGATTCAGAATGTATATGATAAAGTATTCATGATTTGTATCGTTAAAAATTATTCAGTGCTGATAAAGAAAAGTTAGTAAAATATATAAAGCTATTCTTAATATTTTCCATACCTTAAAATATAGTTTTCTTTAGTTGATTTTTTTATTGTAATACTTTGAGAAACACCAAAAGGAGTCGAGAAGCTTAGCATTCATTTGTAGCAAGTCAGAAATGCTCTCATGAACACACGTCGTTGCAAACCTCTTGCGCACTATTGCAAGCATGCAAATGCCAGGTATTTCTCAAATGAAGATTAAATTCTCTCAAGAACCCTTTGTATGCTAAATCTCGAATGTTGTTTGAAAGTCCTTTGGAAGGAAGTAGAAAGGGTTGCTCCGGGGATAGGGATAAGAGGGTGTTTACTCCTCCCCCTATCCCTCTTCCCCGTTTGGCCATCAGTGTTCGAATGAGGACAATTGGAACCACCCTCCCCCTTTCTTATCCCCGATTCAACCCTTCCCCCACCCAGAGAGTACTCCACACCAGGTTTGTTTCGGGTGCTGTTGCTCCCTTATTACTCGCTCGTGTGAATATATTCGGTTGAATTTATCAATTAGGAGGGCAGTCTGCTTTTGGTTTGGATTTGCATTTCGGTGGGTGGCCATTTGCACTGAAAAAAGAGGTAAATGTGCCCATTTCTATTATGATTGCTCTTGATTAGATGCTTGGGAATGGCGTGGCATTAGTTCCAGCGATTCCCATTTTCATTGGGTGGTAATGTGCAAGACCCAGGGCCACCGCGATATCTGGATCGTTGGGTCTTGGATGTTTTAGAAACTATGCTAATTTCGTCGATGATATCAAGGGGATTTAATTTGTTGTTCTCTCTTCTCTCTCTCTCTCTCCTCTCTCTCTCCTCTCTCCTCTCTCTCTCGTTTTTGGAAAGCTTTTCTATGGTTTGTATGGATCTGATATTGCTTAACATTATTAATTTAGAATTTTGTTACTTGTATATATATATGTATATATATATATATATATATATTTATATATATATATATATATATATATATATGATAAATTGTCCTGAGTGGTTCCCCCTTGGGTCTCTGATCCCGAGGATAAGAGAGAATCCAGACATTAATGTATGAAAATATATAGCTTATTTGAATATATATATATATATATATATATATACGTATATATATGTATATATATAATATATATATATATATATATATATGATAAATTGTCCCTGAGTGGTTCCCCCTTGGGTCTCTGATCCCGAGGATAAGAGAGAATCCAGACATTAATGTATGAAAATATATAGCTTATTTGAATATATATATATATATATATATATACGTATATATATGTATATATATAATATACATAGTATATATATAATGAATATATATATATATAATATTTTAGTATGTGTATGGTGGTGTTTATATATTATATATATATATATATGTATGTATATATATATATATATATATATATTTATATGTGTATGTGTGTTTATATATATATACATATATATATATATATATATATATTTATATATATATATATATATATATATGTATGTATGTATTTATGCATATGCGTTTGTGTGATTTGATCTTTCTCAGGATCTGGTGAATATTCATTTGAAAACTTTAGAATTTATTGCAATATTAACTTGCTTTAAGGCAAAATGTTCGAGTTACATAGATGTCCTAAATTTGGTTTATTAATGATGCTAATGTAATTAAAAAAAAAAGAGGTCCTTACTTACAGTTACTTGGTTTCAGGATTCCGCCTATCCTAAAGATGAAGTAAAGAAGAAGAATCTATATAAACCCTGTTTTTACTTTGTCATTCATATATTTCCGAATTACCAACTATGTTTATAAAAGTTCAGCTGAGTTTACCTTTAATGTCATAGTAAAGAAATTATTGCTTAGTCATACAAATATTTTATCATAAACCTAAACATCTTACGTAAGAAAATTGTGGACGTTGATCTGTGTTTGTTACCTGTTGGATGGAATTCCTCACTGTCAAACCCACTCATGCAAGATCGTCATGGTGAATAATAGCAGTACAAAACGTGATGGGTTCTATTATTATTATTATTATTATTATTATTTTCCCTGTTGGGGCCCCTGGGCTTATAGCATCCTGCTTTTCCAACTAGGGTTGTATCTTAGCAAATAATAATGTTAATAATAATATTATTATTATTATTATTATTATTATTATTATTATCGTTATTATTATTATTATTATTATTATTATTATTATTATTATTATTATTATAATTTTGTTGTTGTCGTTTTTGCTGTTGTTGTTGTTGTTGTTGTTGATTTACATTTAAGGTTTTTGTTGGATATCAACAAATAGCCCAGCCCTTAAATTCCCTTATATTTCAAGTGCATTCAGGCCGTGGACTAAATTTCTGGTATGAATTACTAACCTTACACCAAACGTTCAGGAAAGATAACGCTACCACCCACACCACTTCGAACTTGCATATATGAAAGATAAGTTTCCCTTTAATAACTTGTAGTCAGCTACTTGTTGATCACCCTTTTGTTTACAGGCATCAAATCTCTCTCTCTCTCTCTCTCTCTCTCTCTCTCTCTCTCTCTCTGTTGTTAGAGAGCGTTCGTCATTAGAAATAAAATGTCTAATGTGTGTGAGTGTGTATGTGTAGGTTCGTCGATATTAAGCGAAACGTAATATTAGACTATTTCTTGTTCAGGTAACATAACTCTCTCTCTCTCTCTCTCTCTCTCTCTCTCTCTCTCTCTCTCTCATATAAAAGTTTTTATTCTAAACGCCTTTCTCCAAGTTAGTGATTTTAATGTGAGATTTTTATCATGATATCAGTTACAGCTGAATAGGAATAGAATTTTGGGATTATTATTTATGTACTTGTTGGAAAAAGGATTGCCGATCATATTGATCAACCGTTGTTCCTGAACATAATCGTTTTTTCGACAAGAAAAAGGTAAAGGTTCAAAGATAGATCTACCACCTACAAAAATATGTTAAAAATTTAATGAAATTAAAGAACACTTTAAGTAAACCCTGTAAGAAGCCATCAATTGGAGGGTTTATCTTTATGTAGGGACTTACCTGAGGTTCTATAATCAGTCTATGCCACCTTATAAGGGTAGTTGTTTAATAAGCATACCCAGTTGTGATTTCATCTGCTGTTGAACATTTGCTCCATTTTCTTGGTCATATGGTTTATATTAACGGATAAATTCTAAAGGATGAAGTTAATCGTTTTGTTATATCTTTATTTGTAGTCACAGATCCATGAAGACATCGAGTGAAAGAGGAACATTAGAGTTCATTTAAATGCTTTATTCGTAATATATGATTTATTGTTGTTGATTCTGATTAAATTGTAATGCTCTCCTAGAGAAAGTGAAAGACTTTTAACTTTTAATTCTACTATAGATTGAAAATAACAAAGGCATTATTCATCAGTTTTATTCATTTTAATATGCTCTGATTAAGAAGCACTTTCTACTAGTCATGATTTCTTTTCATGGAGTAACATTCATAACATCACAATGAAATTTTGCTTTTATTCTGTTCCCATCCCCTCCTCTCCCTTCCCCCCACTCTCAGTTTGTTTCATCTTTTCTGTCAAAATGTAGGCTAAGAGAAAGTGTTGATAACGCAACATTATTGTACTGGGAACGCTGTTATGTGGCAAAGTAATTTTTTTTTACCTTTGTAATGATTACTATATTTGTTTTGTAATTTTTTATCAGTTTTGTAATGCGTTTCTTTCATTTCATTTTTTAATGTATTGCATTTAGGAGTCCTTGAACATTTTGAAAATCATTTACCTATTGCAATATATGTTTTTTATTAATAAGAAACCAAGAAGGTCGTGTCTGGTTGCCATTATTATCATTGCAAGTAAAATGATAATATAAGAGAGGATCGACACTTGGGTCACAATCTCTTGGTCGTTACGTGCCGTCAGAAGTTTAGACCAAGGTACTTTTATTTAGCATACTTATTTAAATTAGGTTCAGTGAAGCGAGAGACTAGCTCTGAACTGGAAGACAAGTCTAAAAATTGACATGAACTGTTGTTACAAAATTGCAGACTCACATTGAGTTGTATAACATGGTATTAATATTGTCATTTTTATTGTTATTAATATATTTATTGTTGCTGTTGTACCTCTGCATTTAATCCTATCACACATTTTTAATTTGTATAAGTAATTTCTCATAAATTTGTATTTAAAATAAAGGATTAGTAACAACAAGCTTGGTCTAACAAGAAAGAATGACTATAATTTTTACGACTCTTAAGCCTTTAAAAGCGTCGTTAAAAAATATATATATACTTTTCATTATCAGACAAAATACCAAAAAATCTTCTATTGTGTAATTAAAAGACAAAAAATCGAGGTATATCTGTCTATTACAACTGCTAAATTTGCCAGATTTCTTTTATTCCAAATATGTTCTAATAGATTAACTTTCTAGTAAGAGATTCCAAAGGTAATTTCCATTCGATAGATGATTTTTTATTTTATTGGAGGTACAAGTATTGATAAGGATTTATTGTGCATTGACTTAAAAAAATGTTAATCACGGTGCTGTTGTTACATATGATGCTTCAGAATTTCGACCGAAGCTCCAAATATCTATAGAGTCTATAATGCCATAACTTCAACCCTGGCTTTACAACCTTACGGGTACTTTGGAGTTAAGGCCAGCCTATTGTTTTTCACCTATCTCACTGAATATTATGCTTTACCCGACAATTTTATTTTAGTTTGGACATTTTAAAACATATTCCGTTAGCTTCTGAGAATCCCAAGTCGAACTTGAGCCGAAGTGAAAAGCAGATATTTCTATAACATTTATCTTTATAGCTTTCTGCTTAGGAATAACGATCATTTGGGATATTTGATTGCTTATTTTCTCTATTGTCCTGAGTAATTTATACATTACATTAAGATACGAAGTAGCTTCGACGAAATGTAGCGGGCGTATTTTAGCGATATTCCGAGATCTTTATTGTTATTGATATGGCCCACTCAACAGCTGTAAAGATATAGGAAGGGAGTGATTATACACAACGAATATTAACTTTTCTTCGAGATAAAAGTGCTCATTGAATACACATATTACACACATACACACACACACTTCTATTCATGTATCTAAATATAATATATAGATATATATTTATGTATATGTATGTTGCATGATACTTGGTAGATTTTATACTTGATATTTAATTAATTTAAAATTCAAGTTATGAATAACCCTTTGATATCAAATACATTCTATCCTTGGTTTTTGCGGCGAGGTATATTATATATATATACATATATATATATAATATATATATATATATATACATATATATAAATATATATATATATATATATATATATATATTTGTGTGTGTATGTACATGGAGAGATCTTCGCCTAAAGTTATTTGATATATAGTTATCGTATCCCGTTACTTGAATTGAAGTGTGTGAATTTACATTTTTATGAAGTATTATAAAAATATGATGCAACTCTGAAGATGATAATAGAGGTGATTGTGATAGCAGCAGTAGTAGTAATGATGATTGTAAATTTATTAATCGTAATACAGCTATTTCTAGATTAGAGATGGTGATGATTTTGGCACTTGATGTGCAAATTCTGGCAAACTTTTACAAACAAGCTGAATTTGAATTTTATAGTTGTAAATTGTACCACTACTACTACTGCTATTATTATTATTATTATCATTATAATTATTATTATTATTATTATTATTATTATTATTATTATTATTATTATTACGACTATTATTATTATTTAAATTATTATATTTGTGAAATTAACAACAAGAAGAAATAAAAAGCAGTATCGCCTCTATTCATAAAGAACAATAGGTAATTTCTAACCGCCGGTTTTCTATTAAACTAAAATACAAAGTATTCAGCAATTATATTGTGATAATCGCATTCGGTAGACATTCCTACATAGCTGGCATACTTATAACGTTCAAAGGGACTCCCATAGGACAAAGATAATCCCCTGTCGGGGGAAGGGGCCTGGAGAGGGGGGAGGGGGAGTCTTGCAACAACAATTCTAATTACTTTTAAAATGAGATCCAACATCTCAAAAATTCGGGGACCGGTCCAAATATTCAAGTGGGTAAGCGCACCAGGCTCCTCATTATCCTCCCCATTTCTAGCTGCCCGAAAATTTTGACTTGTTCTCTCTCTCTCTCTCTCTCTCTCTCTCTCTCTCTCTCTCTCTCTCTCCTGATAAGGTCAACAGGGAAATTATATGTTGAAAAGATTAATGTAAGATTTATTGCTCTCTCTCTCTCTCTCTCTCTCTCTCTCTCTCTCTCTCTCTCTCTCTCTCCTGATAAGATCACTACGGAAATTATTTATTGAATAAATGAATGTACGATTTATTGCTCTCTCTCTCTCTCTCTCTCTCTCTCTCTCTCTCTCTCTCTCTCTCTCTCTCTCTCTTTTTTCTTTTTGGAGTAGAAAAAAAACAAAATATTCCATGCAAGATTCAGAAGCAAAAAGAATATTTACTTCAGGAACAGAGACAGGTTTGAGTTAGTTGAGTGACTTACTAACTGATCGATCAATTGATTAAACTATCAATGATTAGCGTCGTAACATCCATGGTCGCTAATCAACCAGAGGTACTGATATTTTAACTTTAGATAGGAATCACTTTGAGAAAATTTTAAATACACAACAGACTAAGCATATTCTGTTATATTTGATTTGAAAAAGGAAAATTCTTAATTTATGAAGTAATTAATAATTATATCAAACATTTCTACTGGTTCCCTCTTGTCTATATTTAGAGAATAATTTTAATTAATAAATTTTATATCGCTTGTCACTTTGTTTTAGTTGTGACTCATTTACATGGTATTAATCGTGTTTCATATCTGTTACGATTTCTTGCGTCGTTTCAAATCAAATTATAATTGAAGGTATGATGACTTGTTAAATAGAAAGGCAAACCAATTTCAAATAAGGTCCGGTAGATATCAAGGATTATTTATGTTAGATAGGGGCACCTTTTATTAGCCCTTGTGTAGTAAGAACGAAATTTGAATGAAGAAATACAATTTAGGCTTATCCACAAAGAAACAAGAGGCTCATTTGTTAAAGGATGGAAATCTTAAATAAAGTAAAAAATTAATTTAGTTTTGATACACCTGGGTCTTCCTTAATTGATTGGTGATAATAACAAGCCCTTGTGAAAGCATTCATTAACTTCATCTTGTATTCTATGAATAGTGTAGAAATTGTATATCACATCTTATTTATTGGGTGTTGCGTCCCCATAGACTATTGACAGAAGTACTTCCAGCCTAGGAGAAACATCCCGTTGATTGATTTTGGACATCATTCTGTTAAGTTTCGGTTAATATTGTGTCAAACGAATAGATGATATTCTCACATTTCCGTTCGTTAAAAGTATCATCAGTTTTAGTAACATCAAAAATTCAATAAATCAAACCATCAATAGTCAAACATCAAACATCCTGCGTTTTCTTTTTTGTTTTCACAACTATATAATTTATTAACATTCACGTGCTTGAATAGCAATCACGTAATGAAATACTCATTTGTGTGAAGAAGACGCGAATAGCAAAATACAGAAAATAAGGATAGATAAGCGAGTATACGTACATTAGCTAATATTGTCGCCATGTTCAGTTGTTGTGACTGAATATTTTCTCAGTTTGCAAAGCTAAACGGCTGCGCTTGTGTTTAAAAAATGAACCTTTGATCTGATGGGTGTAGAGCCGTCTTCAAAACGGCTTTTCACCACCAGTTCATCTCAACATCCCTTACTCAACTTTGTTTACATTGTCTGTCGGATTTCTCAGTAGGTTTGACCAGTTTCGAGATGTGATATGCTAATGTTTCTCACTCTTCTTCACCATCGTTTTGTATGAACTTATCCTCTCAATGTTGAGATTTGTTGAGATTTCAGCTGTTTCTGTTGTTTCTGTACTTGAATGTTTTTTCCTTTTCCAGCTGGCCTAGTGTCATCCTTTAGGAAAGATGGGTTTTTTAATTAATATTTCTTTAAATATATCATTCTACGGGGTCGGTCGTTTGAGTATTTTCTTTGCATTAAAGCACTACGTTAAATAACCTGAAGACATGGGCCGTTGATCAATTAAATGATCAATTAATGAGCCATGCTTTTAGGTTACAGCGAGGTTCTTGTTGAAAAAGCGTCCTTATGCGCCCGAAGTGCTCAATGCGCTTAAACAGTTTTCATAATGTATTTAAGATCTGTTCTGTCATCATCTTGTCAAACCTTTAAAAGGGGTATGTTGCCGTAGCTTATGTTGCATGTTGGTGTTAAAGATTTGAAGTTTTGAAGAACGATTTTCGTCTAAACATCTCAGGTTATGTTTGGAAATGAAGCAGTTAGAATTGATAGTAGATTCCTCTCGTCTTTCTTATATTCCAGTTAATCTACTGACTTTTTTTAATATCGAATGACGTGTATTTACTTGAGAGATTTCATAAAGTTAATGTTTTACTTTTATGTCTTGCCTTCAACAGTATATTTAAGAAATATCCTTACATTTATTTTGTCTCAATTAAAAACTATGCAATGTGGATTTTGCTTAATTTCCTCCACTTCATATAACTTTTCAGCTTACAATTCAAAAATTAAAGAACATATATATATATATATATATATATATATAGTGTGTGTGTGTGTGTGAGGTGATCCCCACATTTGGTAATTGTAATCAACCAAAGTGGTCGGCATGAATGAATGCTCATATTTGCTAGATCATTTGAATATTTGTCGCTAACCAACTACCAGTCCACCTAGTTGGAAATGGATATCAGTACCTGAGGTCAAGACAAATGGCGTGGACCAAGAAGCCCAGACTTGTTGATTAACTGGAACTGGAACGTTTTGCGTATCTTTACTCGGCTGTGCATGTGTGCGTTTGAACTTCGTTTATGTAAGTCGGATATGTTGTGGTTACGCGCCGCTCCTCTTCTCGTTCAACTAAGAATCTGTTCATTATCTCGGCTAGATTATCTAACTTAATTTCTAAGTCCTGCGTTCGTTGTTCTCGTCTATATTCTTCATCGAGATCACTGTAACCAACTGTTCCTTCGTTAGTCCTTGTGTATATAGGCATCTTGAACTTTTATTTTACAGGCTTAAGAACAACTTCGCTCATAGCATACACAAACGGACGCATTTTTACTCCTGGCACCAATTATCTCCCATGTCAACGGATAATGAGACATCGGAACATGGGATTTTTACTCTCAGGCGAGTTCCTTGTCTAATGATCGCTCGAATGGTACTGCCTAACCCTTGGCAAGTAAGATGCAGTATTGCTCTATCAATATGCTGAATTGTTAGGTTTTGTGGAATTCTCCACTGTGATGGAAATATACTGTCACCAATAGGGTCTCAACACATCTTATGAGACTTATTACACGTCACTTACAACAGAGTTCAGTGATCGCGCCCTACAATTTGCGATCGTCATAGTACTCTTAAGAAGGTCCTGAATCTCAATGTATAAAACGCATATATATTTTGCATATAAGGATTAGGACATACATATATATCTCATTATCAGCCGGGATTAGCCTACTGCAGCACAAAGGCCTCAGTCATGGCCTTCCACTTGCGTATGTTTATGGTCTTTCTGTGCCAGTCTATACCAGCATATTTTCTTAGCTTGTTAATTCATCTCTCTCTCTCTCTCTCTCTCTCTCTCTCTCTCTCTCTCTCTCTCTCTCTCTATATATATATATATATGTGTGTGTGTGTGTGTGTGTGCGCGCGCGCGCTTGTGTATGTGTGTGTGTGTTGATGCTTGCTTACCCATGAAAAGAAATTACGGACCTTTAAAGTAGAGGAAGTACAGAGAGAACGAGGGTTAAAAGGAAATAATGGAAAATGCGGTAAATTTAGTTCCAGAGGTGCTGATGACAAACTGACCGCAGTGACGTCAACAAAAAACTGACAGTATATATAGTGTCAAGGTGGATAACCCGGGAAGAAGCGGGGGTGAACGTGGAACCCCAAAACAAAGCGAGACCAGAGGAGGCTTTAGGAAAGAGACGATGAATGGTCACATCAAATTGTGGACAAAACGCCATTATGAAGACAACACCCTCGCTACCTTTTTGGACAAGCATTCGTCTCCTTGTCATTCTTAACATTGCAGGTGTAACTACTCATCATGTGATCGTGAATTTTTTTAATAATGTTTTTTTATGATGTAGTTTGGAATTGGTTTTTCATGACAATACTTTGCATCGTTGTGATATGATTGATCTCTGTAATATGAATCTGATCGTGTGAATAACGGTTCGAACTTTTCATCACGAAGAGTATCATTTCCTTGCCGCGATTGACCTTTAAATGGTCCGTGTATTCCCCTCTTTCACGAGAAAAAAGCAGTAGAGATACCAGATCAGAGAGACCTTGAAACCTTCGTTAAATCCTTGGATTTTGACCCCTACGACAGGGAGACCATGTAGCACTTTCATTCAGTGTCCAGTTTCCAATTATTTATTATGAGTTGGATGACGCGTTGAACCAGATCAGCCAGCGGGTGACGGCACATGAAAAGTATATCGGTAGCTGACCGGAGGTGACGCAGTCAGGGCCTAAATATAATGGCATCTTATGGAGGAAATTAATTATTGCGTGCTGACCCCCTGTCTTTTCTTAATGACGTCCGGAATGACTCGGCAAAGACATGGAAACTGGTCTCTCTTCTCTCGCATGATGACTCCTTTTTCTGTTTAAGGTTCTTCCCATTCCCCCCCCCCCTCCCCTTTGGCCTCATATACCCCTCCCTGCCTTCCCCTACCCCCACCCTTCTCTTCCATGAACCTATCACCTCTTTGATAACAGTCACTCCTCCTTTCCATTCTGTAATCGTCCTTCTTATAACATTAATCTCCTTATGGGATGGAGATGTTTTTTTATTGTAATAGCTTGATTAAGAAACTTGTGCCTTTCCTATTGTGGGATCCGCTACTTCATTGTAGTTACCGAAGTTTGGGAATTCAACGTGATGGTGATTATGGAAGACAAAAATAACGGTCCATATAACGGTGGGAATTATCGCCTCTGAGTTGCTTTGCCTACCGATGACATTTTCGGCGAAGGATGAAAGCGTTTACGTAGCCATGATAAGTTTAGTAATTAACTCGTGTATCTATGCTTTTATTATCCGATGAATTCTTCTCACACCTCATTCACTATGCGCTCGAGGAGATTTTCATCTATTATTATTATTATTATTATTATTATTATTATTATTATTATTATTATTATTATTATTATTGTTATTATTATTATTATTATTATTATTATTATTATTATTATTATTATTATTAGCTAAGCTACAGCCTGAGTTGGAAAACCAGGAT
>NC_090755.1:2740172-2750172 GCF_036898095.1 Palaemon carinicauda | reverse complement strand
CTTACTTACTTACTAAGCTACAACCCTAGTTGGAAAAGCAGGATGCTATAAGCCCAAGGGCTTCAACGGGGAAAATAGGCCAGTGAGGAAAGGAAACAAGGAAAAATTAAATATTTTAAGAGCAGTAACATTAAAATAAATATTTCCTATACAAACTATATAAACTTTAACAAAACAAGAGGAAAAGAAATAATATAGAATAGTGCGCCCGAGTGTACCCTCAATCAAGAGAACTCTAATCCAAGACAGTGGAATACCATGGTACAGAGGCTATGGCACTACCCAAGACTAAAGAACAATGGTTAGATTTTGGAGTGTCCTCCTAGAAGAGCTGCTTATCATAGCTAGTCTCCCCTACCCTTACCAAGAGGAAAGTGGCCATTGAACATTTACAGTACTGGTGCTTCTTTGTCGTAAGTTATCATGTTTTCACTGATTATAGTCTGGGTGCTGTACTGTATAATATATAATTTTGCTAAAATCATGTGTGGGAAATTATGAAATAATGTTCTCTGTTTTAGATTTATCTTGGCGTTTATTTGGTACATATTTAGTCGTTATTTGATCTCGATGATCTGTAAAACTCAAAGCCATATACATGCTTCATATTAAGCATTTTTAACATTATTGGTTTTAAACATTGTGAATATTTATTTGACAAAACCCAGGGTAAAACTTTGTTTGTAACGTTTGGTTACCTATACTCTTACAATATGTTTTCAAAATATATTTGATATTCGTACGTCACTTATATATATATATATATATATATATATATATATATATATATATATATATATATATATATATATATATATATATATATATACACATGCCTTTATACTGCATTTCTACGCATTTCCATTTTATTCTGATATATTTGTCAATAAAAATAAATAAGATATTTGTAGAATGTTATCTTAATTACTCTGATAACACAAATTATATCAAATTATGTTTATCAGCTTGTGAAAACATGTCCAGCATTTTGTTACAAGTTCAAACGCCTTCAGTCAAAACCGTTCTGTAGATATGCCGAATAAAACCTATCCTCCGACTATAACGAGGCTCCTTTGAAGATGTTCAGCGGCTCGGCTGATCAGGAGTGGGGATATGTGTGGGGAAGTCCTAATGATGATACATGGACCTATGCCCCACAACGGCATCGGAGGGGGAGATCTGGTATCCTACGGTAACCTGTGGCATCCTATGGTACCGCCTCATAATCTGTCTCTTCACTTTGCGTCTAGTGGACCCACGTTGGGTGTCGAGGCTTTTTGCACATATCAGTCAGAAATAAGTATTAAGTATCCAACTTGTAATATTTGAGATTTGGTTGTATTCAACGTCGAACTAAGCAAAGGTAGATTGCACGTATTATATCAACAAACAACAAAAAAATGCATGTTTCTAGTCCACTGCAGGATAAAGGCCCCAGCCATGTCCTTAATCATGTCTAGGGTTTGGTCATTTTAATCACCACGCTGGGCACTGCGGGTTGGTAATGGTGGGAGAATTTAGTCATCGCTCACAGAAAACCAACCTAGTATGGGTGCCCGTAACTAGTACCGCTTTGCTGATTAGGGCGATACACGAACCCTTTCACCACGTTATAGAAATTAGATTATACAAAATAAGAGTTGATGAAGTTAGTTGATCTTAGAATAAAAATAATGAAATGTGAGAGGACACCCAAAGTTATAGCTAGTGACCCTGAAATATCTTAAGCTTTATTTTTCATTATTAATTTAGTATTTCCAGAGGCCGTGTAATTTTTTCCACAGTGAAATTAACTTTCCATCATTAAATTACGTATTTTGAGATTGTCAATTATCAACTCTGAAATGTCTTAGTTTCAATTTTCCTGCTAGGAGTTTGAAGGACAAGATATTTTTTTGAATAGGATGTAAATATGTAAAATGAGATAACTTCTGATGATAAAATTGGAAGAGTAATGTGTTGACGATTTTGATTTTTTTTATCCAGTGAAAAACTTTCGGATTATTCATCAAATACAAAATGTCAAAGTGCGTCTGAATAACCTTCGTGTGAAGTTACAAATTGGAGAATACAATTGATTACAATATATATATATATATATATATATATATATATATATATATATATATATATATATATATATATAACAGAGGCGAGAATAGTAAAATCACTAGTAGATAGAAGTTTTAATCGAAGCATAAAGCATACTCAGCCTGCATCTCTCTCTCTCTCTCTCTCTCTCTCTCTCTCTCTCTCTCTCTCTCTCTCTCTCTCTCTCTCTCTCTCTCTCTCTCTCTATATATATATATATATATATATATATATATATATATATATATATATATATATATATATATATATGTAATATATATATATTATATACGTGAGTGTGTCCGTCTGTCTGTGTATACATAAATTAAGTTAGAGATGCAAAATACCACATGGAAAAGGGGCTTTCGGTGAACCATTGTGAACCCCTGGCAGATGAGCCTTTTCTTTCGGGAGCAATGGCAACTCCACTTTTCAATGCTTTGGGGTCCTGAGGAAAAAAATCAAATTCTAAGTAAAAGCTTTCGATGTACGTTGCACAGAAGAGAAGGAAGTTACGGCAGTAGAAGACTTGATTATTTTACGGAGAATATGCTGTACTATAAGACATGAAAAAAGAGAAAGTATGATTGTGCTGCAGTTACTAAAACGTATAGAGCAGATTAGATTGTAATATTGAGAATAAATCGTCCTTGGCAGGGATCTAAATTTTTATCTGGCTAGGCTTGGTGACTTATATGAAAAGCTACCTGTCAGAGTAGATGACATTTTTGGTGGTAAGCAGTTTCAAGATTAAATTAAAATAAGATTTTGGAAATATGCAAAAAAATACTTTTAATTTTGGAAACAAATGATTTCCGAAGAAGGGTGTTCATAGTTCTTACCTGTGATAGAGAAAATGGTGAGGAATGGTTACTTATATGTTGGAGCAAGATGGATTTATTAAGTGATGAGGAGTAGCTTATTTGGTTAAGAATAATTTTGAAATAGCTATAAGGTTTAGCAGAAGAGGGAAAGGTTAAAAGGTGACTTAATATGGAGTAAAACCAAGTGGATTTGATGGGTAGGAAGTGAGAAGATCAAACAAGGAGAAACTTCCTTTAATACTAGCTGGAGTAATGACATATATGTGCATGGAATTGGTGTTTATGAAATTCAATGATGGGGAGGGTTTTTGAGAGTAGGAGAATAAAAAGGAATGATAAAAGACGGTAAGTAATTACATAACGATATAACAGAGAGAGAGAGAGAGAGAGAGAGAGAGAGAGAGAGAGAGAGAGAGAGAGAGAGAGAGAGAGAGACAGACAGACAGACAGACAGACAGACAGAGAGGGAGAGCTGAATGATACAAGAATAGAAAGGGTTAGTGTAAATGTGAGGGTACTGGCAGAAGTTATGGGTGAGGATGATTTGTGGTCAATTGAGAGGCTGGAGTAGAGAAAAGCACCAACCATTGGTAAAACTGACAGTTTCACATTCAACTTTAGTAAGGAGAGTATGGTGCTGAACGAGCTTGTAAGATATGTTGGGTCAGAGAAAGGACCCAGGGGAATGAGCAAAGAAGTATAGTTGTCCTTTTGCATAAAGGTAAAAGTTGAAAAGGTTGACTGTAAGTATTACGGGGCAATGATGTTTATTAGAATATCAAATGAAAGGTGTCATAGTATTCTGAAAGATAAAATTAAACAGATTAGGGAAAGATCGATAAGGAAATAAAAGTTTTGGTTTGGACAAGGAAGATGGCCTGAAATTCAACAGTCATGTTTTAATTTTTGAAGTAAAGAGAAACGTTGAAGTAACTGAAATAGACAAATAGAATATATATAGTATCGTATTGAATTCAGTGTTGCTAGAAGTCAGAGGAAGCTGTGGTGTAATAAAGAATCGTGAATCACGAATGGAATATGGAAAGACAGATGTTTTTAATATTATGCAATACTGATTAGGGATAGTGAAGAAAATGCATAGAAACAAATGGGACAAAATGTTTAAAAAAGAAAGAGTAGAAAGCAAATGTAAGAGTATTATCGTTGCAATGAATAGAAACAAGTAAGATGGAGTAATGAATGTTGATATAACTGTGTAAGTAGTTTGGAATAGATGTAGTGGCTGGTGGTAGAATGAGAGAAGGGATTCACATAATACGTTGAACAAGGAAGGCAGCAAGTTGTGTACTAAGATTTGGTAGAGAATTGGAATGTTCATGAAAATCAAGGTAGATATGTATGAATGGTCTGTTTAACCAGCTCTCCTATAAAGTAAAATTTTGAAGGAATTATGATGAATGTTTTTTTTTTGCAATATTATTGGCTAAGAGTTGCAAGTATTGATTAGTATTTTTAGGTGAAGTGGTCATGTGAAAAAAGTAGAGGTTGATAGTTTGGTAAAAAGAATTTATGATTTAAAAGCATAAGAAGGGAGACATAGAGGAAACTCTAGAAAGTATTGGATAGATAAAATGAGATGGGAAGAGATACTGACTGGGTATGGAAACCAAGGTGAAAATGAACAAGTGGTTATTGAACCAAGTGTTCTTTATAGAGAGAAATGTTGCATGTTAACCTCAAGATAGAAACTGAAGTTGTTGTGATAAATTGTTCACATGACATATGTGGTGTAAGAAGTAAACGAGGTGGATATGTAGACTTACTATGAAGTGGAGAAATGCATTAGGTAGGTAAAAAGATTGCGCAGAATCTCAAGATGGCTTGGTCATGAGCAGAAAATAGAGAATGATATGTTGGTGAACAGAGTATATTATTTTAAAGTGTTAGGAGGAAGGAGAGGTAACCCTAAAAAGTGTCGAACAACTTTTAAAGATACAAGAAAGAAAGGTAGTAAGGTGCTTGCAAAAGATTGTAAAGACTCTGGGATGCATGTCTAACCCAAGTTGGACAGGTATGAGGAGGTTATTGAGCCAACTTTCTTTAATGAAAGTGAAGTGTTGATGTTAAATTTATTTATTTATTTTTAAAAGGGGGTAGCTGTAATGATGAATTGTTGGTATAGTATATATGGGTAAGAAGAACTGAAAGTTTTGAAAACCTGTATTGTTGTGTATGATGGTATAAAAACATAGAATAGGAGAAAAGATAGCTAAGAGTGTGATAAGATGGTTTGATAATGTTGGAAATGTGAAAGACAATAGATGGATTCATATTTGGACGTTTTAAAAGGAAGAAGAGTACCTTGCTAGTGTTGGATGGGTGGTATGGAGATATTAGAAAGAAATGACTTTAATATCCAGGAAGCAAAAATGTACCTGCAGGTATAGGTCAATCATGCAGTGCGCATATGGGGCTCAACGCAATTATGATGAGCATTAGTTGTAGATTTACACAATTTTGAAATCATATTATGAATTTAACAGTGGTTGTTTTGTTGTTATATATATATATATATATATATATATATATATATATATATATATATATATATATATATATATATATATATATATATATATATATAGATAGATAGATAGATAGATAGATATACACATAAGTTTTGTTATACAATACATAAACTTCCTCCTTATCATTATGAAGGAAAATAAGGTTATTGAACACAAGTATAAATTACAGCGGTTCTAGCCGTACACTGTCTCCGGCTTAATAATAAAGGATTGATTGATTGATTTAAAGTTTTCAGGCATCCTGACATCTAAGGTCATTGACGCCGGAATAATAAAGGACTGATAGTTTATAATTTGTCAAGAAGTTTATAATTTATGTCAAAAACAACAGAAAATCATGCAAAAGGAAAGTTTTGAGCAGCCTTTTTTTGTTTACAGACAGTGTCAAATAAGTATCAAGGTCTGGCCGATGATAATTTATGAAAGTAGCCTCAGGTGGCATGAGTTGGTCGACTCATGTTTACATAAGATTCGGAAGAGGGAGGGTTTTAGGGCACCGCTCTTGTTGCTCTGTTTACAGCCCCAACGGCCGTGCGTATGTCTTTGCCATTCATGCCGGTGCCCTGATTTATGGAAGGCAACGATAAAAGATGATAATTGAGTTGCGATGATGGGTTTTAGGGGGTTGGTAAAGCGTTCGGACACCTCCGCGAGGCAGATCTTGTGATATCTTAATGGAGAAATAGGAGACTTCGGAATGCTCCCTTACGCGAGATGATTCACGGCCCTATCGCCTGTGACATTCTTGATAACTTTGGATACTTCAAGTCGAGGACCGACTGGGTAGGAGGAGGGAGGTGCGAGAGGTCGGTAGGTGGGTGGGGTTACTCTCACCCGAGCCACTCTTCTTTTTCTTTCTCCTCCGCTTCTTTTTACAAGCCGCTTAAGTATTTTTATTTTCTTCTTCCAAACCTATTCTTTGCTTGTCATCATTTCACTCATATTTTTTCTTCTTTATATTCTCCTTCTGTTTTCATCCTATGTTACCCCTCACAATTTTTTCACTGGTTTTAGTTAGGTCGCTCACTGCGAGGCATACATTTGTTACGGGCTACTGCAAAAGCACAGATCTATAATAAAAACAGGAAAAATATGCTTATCTGAAGTACCATGGAAATTCAGCTGTATTTATACTAATGTACTATGTCAAGGCGTGAATCTTTACCAGACAGCTTTTACCTCTTTCTCCTTTATTCATGGTTGTTAATAGACCTTTGCTAAATAAGGACATACGATTGGTAGACTCATAGGCATATATGCATTTGAAATCATCTCCATAAACTCTTATTTGTTACTATAGACTTGAATATTTATTTACTGTGAGGACGTCCAAGAGAGAGAGAGAGAGAGAGAGAGAGAGAGAGAGAGAGAGAGAGAGAGAGAGAGAGAGAGAGAGAGAGAGAGATCCTGTAGTACCCAAGTTAGCACGAACTCTTTATGACTTGTACTGTACAGTATATAAAGTTCATCCAGTGATTATGGATGTTTTATTTTGCATTTAGAAATTGCGGCGTCACGACGAAAAACGAAATTTGGATTTAAATAGATTTGATTCTCTCTCTCTCTCTCTCTCTCTCTCTCTCTCCTCTCTCTCTCTCTCTCTCTCTCTCTCCTCTCTCTCTCTCTCTCTCTCTCACGAGATCCACTAATATAGCTCGGTGAATAAACAAATATTCGTATCATTGGGAATTATCGGATCTGGGAATATTGCTTGAATATGTAAACTCTATTTCAAGTATTACTCTTTAAACATCTGCTTCATTTGATGACTATGAAATGAAAGATTTAAACAACTGTAACGAGCTTTTATGTCACAGTGAAAGCATTCGTTTCTTATGTAGGTGTAAACGTCGAACTAAGAGTAAAAAATCGACGTAGAGACAATGGAAAGAGAGCTTTCTGGGGATTCTGCGTGCTCTGTATATTAAATATTCATAGAATAACGAGTGACATGACAAAAACAATGATATACCGGGGTGTAGTGCAGGCCGTAATGGGTTACGTGGAGGCCCGTGAATTAAAGTACTGAGAATTGATTACAGAACTAATTTCATCAATATTCTTAAAATGAATGTGGTGGCCGATGTGGTAACGTCCCTGACCGGTGATCGCCAGACTGGGGTTCGAGTCCCGCGCAAACTCGTTAGCTTCTTTGGTCGCTGCCCCTTCACCCTCCTTATAAGCTGAGGAGGGGGGTGTGGGTTTTGGGGAGCCTATAGGTCTATCTGCCGAGTCATCAGCAGCCACCACTGCCTGGCCCTCGTTGGTCGTAGCTTGGGTGGAGGGGGACTTGAGCGCTGATCATATGTAATATGATCAGTCTCTAGGGCATTGTCCTGCTTGATAGGGCAATGTCACTGTCCTTTGCCTCTGCCATTCGTAAGTGGCCTTTGAAACCTTTAATGGAAGAGTGAAGTTGTAAATATGCGGCTGGATTAACTAGTTTAGGTATTATGGCTTCAACAATATATGGAATTATATTTCAACTTGTGCCCCGAAATCCATTCAGATTATAAAGTTATTTTAGTGCGTGCGGTACGTTTCCGAGTGTCATGTGCTATGCATCGCGTTTAATGTTCAGGCCGTTTAGTTCGTACCGTCCGTTGTGATCCGCAGTAAGCTGCATCAGAGGAACCATTTCGCTGTAATGAATTGTCATTCTCTCCAGCAACAACCCGTAACTGGGTTTGTTATTCGCGCGGCGCTGGAATCGCTGTTAAATTCCCGCCGGTGACCCCCTTTACAGGCCTATCAAACCAGGAGAGTATGATGATGAAGCCTCTCGCAAGTCACCGGAAAGGTCGGGGGACGTTTCAGGTAGAGAGCTAATTGATGATGGGTCTCGTCGTATACAGTATGTCATGCCAAAGTCGTTCTCCCACAGCACCTTGGTTGGTGTTAGCATGAAATAATTTTTTCTTATTTTTTTTTTTTTTCTAATTTGGGCTTGATCGTAGTTTGCCGTTTGATTCCATTAATGATTTTGTAAAATATAACCTGTCGCTGGGGCCTGTGAGGCCTTTCAGTACCCAAGTAAAAATGTGGGAAAACTTAGTTACACCATGAAGCTAAAGTTAGAAGAGGTTGGACTCTAAGAAGGAAGAAATGAAGCGGAAACGGAGGTAATGTAGGGTGGTATGAAGCACACGCAGCTAAGGGCTGAAGGAGGGCTGCAAAGACCCTTAAGTAATGCCTACAGTACACAGCATGAGGTGCACATGCGGCACTAAACCCCCCCCCCCCACCCCCAGTGATTGCAGTCTCGTCTGGCCTCTGATATACAATATTTTACATTATTTTAGAAATAAAATTTATTTTTTTTTCTTGGCTCAAACTCGAATCCTCTTTCCGCGAGTTCGGATCGCTTGATAATCTGATTTCACGGCTAAATCCGATCGTATTTTCTTTCATTACAATAAATGTTTTATTTAGAATAGCATGTACCTATTTAGTTAGTCCTTAGCATAAATCTTCGAAATATCTTCGCAACACCATGCCAGCCTTTCATGCAGATTTCTCCGTTAGGTTCCACTTTGGGTCTCCCGGGACTTTTCCTGGAAAGGCAATACAGTTTGAATTGATTGCAGGAACTTTCAAATTTGATAAGATCGTCTAGCATTAAGTCTGACAGAGACCACTCTATTATGTATAAGTACCGAGAGTGGTGCAGAACAGTATATAATGGTCCATTATCTAAAGAATGTTTGCAAATTGCTTATAGGAAATTTTTTTCCTTTAATTCCCGTGGAGAGAAATATTCAACTCGATAGTAACATTCAACGCTGTTAACGAACAAATTAATCCATGTTAAATTGAAATTATTTCCCTTGTGTTAGATATCCATTTGGCATTGCAGGTCCCCTTTTCAAAGGTTTTATCGTAGGTACACAACTTATAACACACTCCGTCTGTGTCCCTTGCTTACATAGCACCAATTTATTGATTTGCTTTATTTATTTTGGCCTTTATTGTTCACGACGCTGTCTCATTCAAAGTTTCATTCCATTATGTGCTTTATGAGAAACTGGTAAACTTTTGAAACCCAAGATGTTATGGTCACTTTTATATAGCTTATACCTCTGAACTATTGACTGTTGGCTTTTTCTGTATGCCAACACAGTCGTCTTAAGATATCTCTCTTGTTCACTCAAGGTTCTTTACGTCTAAACAAATCATTTATATTTTGGTTTTTTCGTCCGTTTTATGCGTTGTTTAGTTATCCACTCTTCAATGTTTGTGGGAGTCTTTTCAGTGATGAAACTTGCTTCAGTGGCTCTAGGACCTCGTCATGAACCATCACTGCTTACTTCGGACCTCTTGTGGGCGTATTCTAAATGTTTTTCAAGATTTTAAAAAAGATGAAGCCTTAAACCCAGTATCAATCCCTCCTATTTTATTTGGGATTTGAACCAGTATGAAAGTATAAACTGAATTTTTTTAAATTCTAATTTGAAAGATTATACTCTCTATTTTCTAGACTGAAAACATCTATTAAATAAACGCAAATTTAAACTCAAAGACATGACGAAATTAGTT
>NC_090755.1:2725172-2735172 GCF_036898095.1 Palaemon carinicauda | reverse complement strand
ACACACACACACATATATATATATATATATATATATATATATATATATATATATATATATATATGTGTGTGTGTGTGTGTGTGTGTGTGTGGATATATCTCGGAAATCCATGTTTGCCAACGGTTACATGAGCACATGAGCAATTCGGTGGATTAACGAGAACTTTGGGTGTGGAGGAAATTCCTCCCTAAATCTCGATGAAGTCACTGGCAGCAGGGTGACGGATTGGGTTGAAGACGATAGACAAGATGCCTTTTTAGCTTTTACTCCTGATGCTGGCAGGAGTCCCTTGCCATATTTAGATTGACACTGCACATCACAAGGAACTGGCTATCCTTTGATGAATTTAGCAAATGAATTCTTTATGGAGATAGTCTATGGAAAGCGAAAATGACACAATAACACCCAGTCCTGGGTGTAGCGGTGTGTTAAGAATCTTAATATAGATACAAAATCTAGAAGGTTGGAAACAATTTCAGCTGCTAAGGAAGGCCCACCATGTTGAAGGGGTAAAAGTTTGGATTTACTAAGATATCAAGAGAGACAGGTTTGGTGCCTGCCATGCAGACTGAAATATAGTAAAATTCCTTTTCTACGTCGATCCTAAGGAAATCATGCAAAAGCTTTGCATACAAAATACAAGTATATCTTCAAAATTGAAAGGGGCCCTGGATGAAAATTTAAAAACAGGTGATGCTTAAACTGAAGAATTCCTATGCAATGCAACTACGGGGTATTGAAGGATAACATTGATGTTCAGATAAAGAATACCTAACATAGGAAGGGAAACAACTTAGAACCAGTTTATGGTCACATAATAGAAAGAGAATCTCATAGCTTTCGATTTTAAGTGATCATCCTCCCAAAGGGTAACTAAGACAATTGTGATCTGACCCTTTACTATTCATTAAATGCAAATCATAATTAAAAATACAGCTAGAATGGAAAATTATTTTAGAATCATCGATGCTGGGCAGAGTAAAAAAAAAACAGAAACTCAGACATGTACAGTATAAGCTCGACAGAACAATTTAATTGTTATTTTAAAGCAGTCAAATATGTTCCTGTACATTTTAGGTTTGCGTGTCACTTTTGTTTTCTGACTCGGTCTTTAAATTTCTTAAACCTATTTACATTAGAATAAGGATTTGACTATTATTGTTTTATCCTCTTCCCTAATCGTAATAACAATAATAGAGTAGCCATCTACATTTAGGTTATATATATATATATATATATATATATATATATATATATATATATATATATATATATATATATATATATATATATATATATATATATATATATATATATACCTTTATTTATGAAAGGTCTTTGCCTTTTGTAGATGGATAAGATTTTGAGGTACACTAACAGATTAATTTCTAAAATTACACTGTATATACATTCACCTTTGTAAGTCCTCGTCATCACTTGATGGCACACTGGAATTGGATGTTGCTGGAAGCATGGGAGGGACACGGTTTTCTTCCATATACTCAATAATGTATAGAACAGTCTCTGTTGCGGATGGTGCTAATTTTGTAAAAATATTAGTTACAAATGGGATGTATGAGGAATCAAAATTATGCTGAGTGCAAAATTGCTGTGCTAATGCGAGAGAATTTTTAAAAACACTAAAACCTGTTTTCTTTTTACTTTGAGTTTTAAGAACACTTCCACCTTGATCCTGCTTCTGTACCGTGTTTTGTGTTTGGATTTCTGGGGTTGCTGTATTGGAAATCCTAGGTAAAGCCTCTGTTTGAATTTGGATGATAGGCATACAGCTATATTCTGGTGTCCCTGTTGGACGTGATGACTTAACTGTAAATTTATCTTGTGTTTTAAAATGAAGTTCATCTATATTTGAATTGTCTTGAGGCTCATCTGTGTCAGTTTGATTTTCACTCTGTTGTGTTGGATGAAGATGGCGTGTTTCAAGTGCTAATATTTTATCGGAATTTGCAAGTGTCAGATTTTGATTCATTTCCTCCTGTAAATTTACCCTAAGGGTATTTAATGGTAAAGCTGCTGCACCCATTTCGATGGCTAGGATGGAACTACTAGAGACCGGTGTACCGGTTAGATTTGAGGTCTCTTTTGTGATCATTGTTTGAGTTTTATACTCATGCGTAATTTTTGCTGAATTTCTATGTAAAAACATTGGGTCTGCCTTGTATTTTATTTGGATTGCACCCCATTCCCTATGAATAGCCACTAGTTCCCTCTGGATTGCAATGTGTTCCATTTGTCTTGTCTTATGTAATCTCCTGAATGCCTCATATTCCTTCTCTTTGTCTTCATATTTACTCTGGCTTGCCTCATATGAGGCTAGGCTTTCTTCATATGCTGTTAGGATTTCTTCGTGTTTCCTCAGTCTTTCATCATATTCCCTCTGTCTTGTCTCATGTTCCCTCTGTCTTGCCTCATGTTTCCTCTGCCTTGCCTCGTATTCTTTCTGACTAGCCTCATGTTCCCTTTGCCTTGCCTCATATTCTTTCTGACTAGCCTCATGTTCCCTAGGGCTTGCCTGTTGTTGTCTCTGGCTTTTCTCATGTTCCCCCCAACTCGACTCACGTTCTCCGCCGCTCGACTCATATTCTTTCTTATTTTCTTCATATTTACTATGGCTTTCCTCATATGAGCCTAGGCTTTCTTCATATCCCCTGAGGCTTTCTTCATATTTCCTCTGTCTTGTTTCATGTTCCCTCTGTCTTGTCTCATGTTCCCTCTGTCTTGCCTCATGTTCTTTCTGACCTGTTTCATGTTCCCTTTGTCTTGTTTCATATTCTTTCTGACGTGCCTCATATTCCCTTTGTCTTACCTCATATTTTTTCTGACTTGCCTCATGTTTCCTTGGGCTTGCCTGGTGCTCTCCCTTGCTAATCAAGTGTTCACCCCAGCCTGACTCGGGTTCGCCATGGCCCAACTCGTCTGACCCGGGCTCACCCCGCCCCGAACCGGGCTCACCCCTCCCAGCCCCTGGCTCACCCCGCCCAACCCCGGGCTCACCCCTCCCAGCCCCTGTCTCACCCCGCCCAACCCCGGGCTCACCACGGCCAACCCCGGGCTCACCACGGCCAACCCCGGGCTCACCACGGCCAACCCCGGGCTCACCACGGCCAACCCCGGGCTCACTCCGCCCAACCCCGAGCTCACCCCGCCCAACCCCGGGCTCACCCCGCCCAACCCCGGGCTCACCCCGCCCAACCCCGGGCTCACCCCGCTCAAACCCGGGCTCTGTGTGGCTCACCTCATGTTCCCTTTGGCTTGCCTCATGTTCCCTTTGGCTTGCCTCATGTTCCCTTTGGCTCGCCTCATGCTCCCTTTGGCTCGCCTCATGCTCCCTCTGGCTCGCCTCATGCTCCCTCTGGCTTGCCTCATGCTCCCTCTGTCTCGCTTCATGCTCCCACTTTCTCGCCTCATGCTCCATATGACTTGCTCTATTTTCCATCTGGCTTGCTCCACATTCTTTCCAGCCTTTGTCATATTCCATATGAATTTCCTTCAGGTTTGCTTCAAGTTCTCTCTGGTTATCTTCACATTTTTCCTGGCTTTTCTTATTTTCCCTATTGCCTGTCTCAATTTCCCTTTGGCTTGTATCATCTGCCCTATGGGTTGCTTCATGTACTATCTGGCTTGGCTCATGTTCTCTCCGAGTTTCACTTTTTTCCCTCTGGCTAGGTTGTTTTTCTCTCTGACTTTTTTCATTTTTCTTCTGACTTTCTTTTTTTTCTATCTGGCTTGCCTCGTGTTTTTTCTGGTTTGCCTTGCATTGCTTCTGGCTTTCCTCATTTTCCATGTTACTTGTCTGTGTATTTTGCTTTGCTCTACGTTCTATTTGGTTTTCCTCATTTTCCCTCTGACTGGACTCAGATTGGCTCTGGTTTTCTTCAGATTCCCACTGTATTGCCCCAGGTTTTCTGTTGTCCCTCTGAGGTTCCTTGGGAGTATCCTCATTTTCCCCTTGAATTTCTACAGTTTCCCCCACGCTTGATTCAGGTTCCTTTTGACTTTGACAAGACTCCGTTAATACTGCATCCCTACTTCTTTTATGATGTTCCTGGGATGGTGGTGTATGTGCTGAATAAGGAAAAGCATCATTGTTAAAAATTGCGAATGGGTTTAAATTAGACCGAAATAATTTTACTTCTTCGTGACATTTCGAACGCTTTTCGTGTAAAAGTTTCTTTTCATTAAATGAATTGATGTCAACTTCTGCATTACTCTTTATAGACTCCGCAAGCTTACCCAAGCTGTAATATCCGAATATTTTTACATCGTCAAGATTAACAGGGGGGAGATTTAATGGTGTCGTAGCTATGATATAGGCAATTGAGGGTGTTAAGAATGTTATTAGTGAAAAGAAATAATCAGCTTGTATTTTTGTAAGAGTGGACATGGGATATTTGCTTGCCTTTTTTGCATAGTCTGTGCTATGATGTGATGTAGTCTGAGATTTCTGTTGACTTTTTGCATGTGTTTTGTCAAGTCTTTCGTTCGTACAGCTGTCTACAAGATTTGAGCGATTAGTTTTCTGAGAAAGATTTTCTTGTTTTAAAGATAATATTGGCTCTTGAGGCTGTATCCCTTGAGAATTAGATCTTGAACTTTGTCCTGGAAACGTTTTTGGTCTTGCCCCTGTAAGATTACCACTTTCTTGCTGCGATTTTATATTTTTTTCTATCTGCGAAGCAAGTAAACGTTTTTCCGAGGATTTATTTCCCCTAGCAGTCGGATGGTCATTTATCCATATATTTCTTCCACATTGGATAATTACTTCCCCTGGCATTAGAGCAAGCTTTGCCATAACACAGTGATTGTATTTTACAATTTCATTGTAAGACGTTGTAAGGCGGATTTCCGACATAGTATTGGCGAATTCATACGCCAAGGAACTGCCAATTGCCTTTAATTTTGGCGTTGTCTCCATAAATTTTATTAAATTCTCTTCTAAATCAGTAGAATCGAGCGTAGATGGATCTGTATTTGTTAGAAAAGAAAAGTTTTCAATCAATTTTGATATTACCTTATCAGAGCCATGAGTAAGCAGAACCTTGTATGAAAAGTCTGGGTATTTTTTGAAAAATTTTTCTGCAAAAATTTCTACTGGATACAACCGAGTCGGCATTGAATCAATACTATAGCTAATCTCTCTCATATCAAAAGATAATTTCTCTGTACAGGTAAGTTTACCTAAGCTGATTTTATAGAAATGTACAGAGACCATAAGATCATGAAGGTATTCCTGAGCTTCTACAACCATAATTCGCATTTCTCTGTATTCTTTAAGTAAATCTTCATTCATATGACCATCAAGTTCAGACTTTTTTATATCAAGATAAAATCTGAAGGCTTGCATTCTAAATCTATGGAACTCTATTATGCAGAGTCTTTTGTATGTCAGGGCTGTACAATCGTAAATAAAGGATTTTGCCATGACCACCATGGAGACAACATCACATGTTTTGTCACAGTCACTTTTATAGTGGTCGAAGATTAAGCAATCCTTACAAACCATATGGTCACATGTTTTACAATATCCTACCACAGGAAAAAAATGAGTGTCACAATCACCAATACTATTCTCTTCCATTACGGATTTTGGTTCTTCGTCTTCATCCTTGATTTTTCTCCGTCTTTTAGTCCCCTCTTGATTTTTTGAATGATCACCTATCCCATGATTATCTTCATCTTTAGAAGGGGTAGTTACGTGACACTCTATTTCTCTAATTCGTGCAGCTCTTATGACAGGTATTGAGAATTGAACTTCTCCAACTGAATTGTATTTTATTTCTTTGTGGCACTCATTGCATTTTTTTTCTCCCAGAAGTATGGTTTTCAAGCAATCTGTGCATATCATATGACGACAATCTAACACGTGAGGCAATTTGTTGACCGTGTCGCAATCATATCCGCAGGATTTACATGTGATAACTATATCCATTTTTCCTGAAAATAGAAAAAATAAAATTTTTATTTACATAATAGGTATTATGGCTTAATATTCTACGGAATGTATACACTTGGTTGGTTAATGTAATTTGAAATTAATTTAGTATTAAAAACTTCCTTCTAAGCTCTTGAAACCTGTCTATTTCAAACATTAAGTCGATTATACACGCAGGCAATCAAATGCCTTACGCATAGGCCTACTGGTACATAGTTGTCAAAATTAGTCTAATATCGCACAATAAGTCTAGCCACTATACTGTCTAGTATATATATATATATATATATATATATATATATATATATATATATATATATATATATATATATATATATATATATATATATGACACACTGTGCGTGTGTATTGACTTCATATTCGTATATCTATTTTCCCAGGAAGTGGATATGCAAGATATTGACAAGTTTTAGTGAGGTTTGGTGGCTACAAATCCAAACTGTAATTAAGCTCGAAGATGTTCTGTATGCAAACAGCGACTTTAAGCTGGGGTTGTAGATGGTTGACTATGGGCCAGAGATAGATTTTGATTTAAAAAAAAAAAAAGTAGACCACTCCTTTTGTTTATGTAAAGTTTCCAATTATAATTGATAGCTAGCAATGGTGAGTTACCAATGGTAGGCACTATGGAAGTCTTAAGTAAAAATATGTACACACAGTATATTGCCCCCCCCCCCTCTCTCTCTCTCTCTCTCTCTCTCTCTCTCTCTCTCTCTGTGATTCTTTTCATTCCGTTCTTTTTAAAAACAACCACATCTGTTATTAACAGCAATTGTACTTTAGCTTGAAATTGCAGCGTAAGACTAGTTTACTACCCAGCCAGAAATAGAGCAGGAAAAATATGAACTGATAAAGCAACAAAGAGACAAAATCTAGTTACAAAACAGTGACCCCCCCCCCAAAAAAAAAAACTGCAATTTACTCCTATTGGAGTTATTCAAAATAGTTTTGATTACAAAAAAAATCTGGTGTGTGACATCAGTGCATTCTTTGGATGTCGTCATTTAACTTTGCTGGACTGATGGATGTTCTAGCTTTGTCTTGTGATAGGAGTGAAACCAGAATTAAGTGATGGTAACTTACTAGCAGCTAACTATTTCAGAGACGACACAGCTATTTATAGGCCCCAATGGGTAACATATTGTTTGCAATTGTGGGTTTTACAATACACGGTTTTTTTTTTTGTCAACATGGTTGACATAAGCATAGAAAATCGATACTATAATGGAATAATGGTAAGTTTTTAAAACAGCTTATTACATTCAACGCAACTTTTACGTTGAGTCTGTTGGTGGTTATACTATTGAAATACCCTAAAATAATCCTCATAAATTCTAAATACGCCTTTGTGAATGGATTATTAAACTCATGAACTATATGATCAGCTGAAAGATTTCTGTCTTCAATATGTGCCTGAAAAAAATCAACTTTAGTACTTCCCACTGATCAAGAATATGAGCAACACAATGTTGTAATGCAACCCAACGTGTATCAGATGGTCTAAGAATGCGCTGCTTTTCAGCATTCATAAAATCCTGTAATTCAGCATGTGCCTGTCGCTTTGAACTATGTCCAAAATAACTGGAAATATTCCTAATAAAAGCTTCTACATTAGAAAGGATTTTGCGAGCAGCCTTACTTGCTGTAATGTGCATACAGTGACAAATACATCATAATGTGAAACTTTTATTTGCCTTCTAGCAATTGTGTAACAACATGATTTTTATCATCAGAAAAATATTTGACAACACATGCAATTAAGTTTGTATGAGCAATACCTGTACCTGTATGTGGGTTGTTTGCTGCATGTTTCCCCTTAAAGCAGATATGCATTTGAAGTGTGACCTGCCCAAGAGTGTCTTACTGTTGGTGGGTCATCTTGCAGGAGATATGCAAGTTTAATGCGGTCAATGGTAATCCAATGCTATATACCTTGAACATTGAGGAGGAAATATTTCATTGTATGACGCAGGACAAGAAATGGGCTCATCGATGTGGGCATAAGCAGTGGCTTGCAAGCATCGTGCACATGAAGATGTGTTGCAGTGTGTAGGTCTTTCTGTACATGCTGCTTTGATGGGGGCTTGCAAGTCTGACAGCAAGGGTAATTTCCCCAAAACGTAATGTAGGCACTCTAGATCCTCTGACGAAGTGGTGGGTAGAAAAAGATCTGTAGGGACAACCAACGGGTTGCCATAGTCCATTTAAGCCGCTGAGAAATCCATGGTGTCCTTAGGAGTGGTCCTCAGTCGAAGGAGGACCCAGGAAACTGTGGAAAGCAACTGCGAGTCATTGCATGGGACATCAAATTTACTTTCAGGGTATTATGGAAACGTCCCACTATTCAGTTGGCTGCGGGGTTATGAAACGTCCCACTATTCAGTTGGCCGCGGGGTTATAAGCTGTAATCTGATAAAGGGTGATACCAAGAAGGTGCCCTGAAAATGTCCACAATTGACAGGTGAAAGTTGCACCCCTGTCGGAAGTCATATGCTTTGGGATGCCGAATCTTACCATAAATCCATAAAGTAAGACAGCAGTACATAAGGTGGATGCTGCATCTTGTATGGGAATGGCTTTACCCCTGTGTGTGGAACGATTGAGGACTGTGAAAAGGGGATGGGGGTTGGGGGCCGACCACATCAACATGAATGAGGGCACAGTGACATCAGGTTGATGAAAAGTACCCACACTTGAAACTGTGCGTTGATGCACTTTTGAAGTTTGGCATGAAATACAGGCATGGACCCAGCACTTGGCATCTTTAGTAATACTACACGACATGAATTTTGACTTCAGTATCTGTGTAGCAGATTGGTGCGAGGTTTGTGAGAAGAAAGGGATCATTATTGAAAACACCTGTCAGAGCATGGGGACAGGTATTCATGTGTGGGGCCTACAAGTGCTGATGTCACAGAGGATGGATGCGTTTGTGTCGTCAAGGGTGAAGTTTGCCCAACGGAAAAATGTGCAGGATGTCCTGCAGGTTTGGTATTCAGGATACATTTGTTGGGACTCTGTCAAGGTCTTGTAATCCATTACCAGGTGTGTATTCAGAAAGAGCAGAAAAATGTTGTGATGATGGGTGAACCAGGTGTCAGACTATTGAGTGAAAGTGTGCACACGAGGCCTGCAGTTCGTGCAAATGCCAAAGGATGTGCTCTATAAGAAGTGGAGGAAGTGACGGATAGCCAAATACACAGCCAATAGTTGTGGTCAAAGGTAGAATAGCTGAATTCTGCCTTGTAAAGTTTTCTACTGAACTACCTCAAAAGCGACGTCATTGGCTATGTTGGAGAGAAGGAGAGGTGCAGCTGGCACTGGAAAGGTGAAAGGCATAGCAGTTGACTGGGCTTTCTTTGCGTTGATAAAGACCACCCTAAACAAAGTCGTAGAGGGGAAAAAGTGTGACAGCATATAATTGGCAAAAACTGGTGATAGTAGTGCATTTTGCCCAAAACCTCCTGCAGTGTTTTGACTGTTAAGGGTGTTGGGAATTTCTGTACTGATGATACCATCTCAGGGATGAGGTGAACACCATCCAGAATAATACAACGACATAAGAATGCCAATTTATAGCTTTTAATGCGAATTACCCATAGTGAGTCAATATGGATGAAAATCAACACAATATCGTGCTCAAATAGAAATAAATTTCTATCTCATACTGGGATCAAACCTTAGTCCCTTCAAATGAAAGGCCAGGTTTCTTCCAACCATGCCAGCAGAGGCTCAAAAGAAGTCAGAAGCTAACTGCAATTTAGGTAAAGGTTCAGACTTCTTTTGAGCCTATGGTGGAATGGTTGGAAGCGTCCTGGCCTTTCATTCGAAGGGATTAAGGTTCAATCCCTGTATGAGATAGAAATTTATTTCTATTTGAGCATGATATTGTGTTGATTTTCATCCATATCGACTCATTAAGGGTAATTCAAATTAAAAGCTTTAAATTATGGTACCTGGTGGACCGGTAAGTTGGGGAAAACTTTCTGGCAACAGACTGATGTCTCGCCAGGTAAATCCTGAATT
>NC_090755.1:2710172-2720172 GCF_036898095.1 Palaemon carinicauda | reverse complement strand
GATATATTTTTTTTAGGTAATAAGGATAGTATTGTGTACGAGTTTGTGTGTAGGGAATTCTTTTGTTAATGAAAACATATCATGATTGTGTCCCCGATTGTGTTAAGGGAGTGTGAGGACTTGTATAGGGTGAATGATGTTATAAGGGTGTTAGAGGTAGTTAGGCTAGCCTTAGTTCGATTGGGCGTCAGTCTTTGCCCGATACATCGGTACTAGGACCAATGTTGTACTCATCGCCCAGTGCCCTAAAATTCTGATAATAAGAGCCCTTGTGTAACTCATTAGGTAACATTTTGCTTTTACGTTTTTGTACAAAAATGGGCAGGGAAATTCAAAAGTGTCAGAAATACCTCAAAACTATCTAGGCGTGTACCACGGCAGGGAAAACCAGAGCTACTGGAGATTATATGAGGCCATATAAGGGCAAGGGGGAACCGATAGCTTAGTTAACCAAGATCAGTTTTGTAGCAATGGCCAAAATGATTCAAATGGAGCATGCTTCATACCCCTTTAACTTGAAAGAACATTCCCCAGGCCTATACCTACAGATGATTAAAGCAGACCAGTTGGGCATCAAGAATTTAGAGGCCACGGTGAAGATGGCCTTTGCATGATGGTATTTGGGTAGTTATCAAAAGGTGAGAGACTTGGGATTAGGTAGACATTTATGCTAGTGGAACCCTTCATTAATGTTAGCTATTCTAGCCGAGTTCAAGGGCACTGGGTTGGATTTATGAATTTAAGTTCTATATCCTTGCATGGGGCCCGTGACGTCATTTATAGGCAAGGGGTTGGGAACAACAATCAAATTGGAATTTGTGAACTCTTGTCAAGACCTTATATCGAGAGCACTGCAACAAGGGCCTCATCTGGACGAGCTAAGTATGAAGGCCAGAGTTATAGTGTCATCGATCACACAACATATTGCTGCAGTTGTGGCAAGAGGGTTGGATTTATGCTAGGTGATGAGCCAGTACTCCTTACTCTGTAATGGTGCAATGTTTAGATGCTTGTCCTTTAAATTCAGAGAATCTCACAGGCTGGTGCAACTAGGATAATAATTAGGTTAGGTGTATCTTCAGTCACCCCTTTAAACTAGCAAATGTGTTCCCTTGCTCTTTGTCCCTAAAAGAGGACCATGTAAAGGGAAGGGGTTAAGATACATCATTGACTATTTGACCAGAATGCAGCTTTTGTGATTGATTAATAGCTGTGGGATAGAACATTGTCTATTAGCATTTAATGGTCGAGACGTTGAATGAAGGGGTGCAAGTGAGGGAGACTTGAAGGTGCAAGGGAGGCTAGCATCATAGTGAGAGTAGATATGGTGATGGATGCAGTTAGCCAACTGGGGTAGGTGTTTCACAAGTAAATATATGGTGATGTTCAGCTGGACTTGGTGCTTGCAATGATTGTAGAGTACATAACCCTATGCGGAATAGGTTGTGTGAGGAATAATGAGTCTCAAAATATAGTATCTGTAGACTGCACACTGCATCACATCTTACTTGTTATAAAAATTGTAGACTTGTCAGAGAATGAGAAGAGTGAGACAGACCATGAAGGTGAAGAAGAAGGAGCGTTGGTTGTATAGGGAGACACAACTGCTTGCTTGGGGTAAAGATTACAATATGGATACAAAAAGTAGTTTCTATTGCAGACCTGTGGTTTTTTTTTTTTTTTTTTTTTTTTTTTTTTTTTTTTTTTTATGAGAGTGGGTGAGAGTATGTTAGCGGGAATGTGGAATCCTCATGAGATTAGTTGGAGTGTGGAGTGAGTTACAGTGTAGCCTATGTAAATGGGGCCATATTCAGATAAAAGCATGTCATGAATGCCTGTTTTCATACCCTGATTTTTGGAGGTAAAGATTATCATTGTGTATTGGGAATAGTATTTTGGGAAAACTGATGTGTAAGAAAACTGTAGATTAGTAAGAATGTCTATAGATTGTCACCCCCGTTGTGTTGATTAGGTAAGAGGACGCGAGTTGCTTCACGTACAGTTAGAAGGGTTTTAGACGTATTTATTTTGGCCTATCTTAGTTGAAAGTGGGTCATTGTTGTTGCTTACATGGGGCCACATTGACAGTGGAAACAGATTTGTGTTTGTTGTGCGGGTGCCCTGGAATTATGAAGCTGTGAAAGTGAGAAATCATGTCGGACTCAATAGGTAGCATTTTGCTTTTAGCAACGTAGATTATTAGAAGCACAACAAGGAATTTCACAATTTGTAAGAAGAAAAAGATGAGGCTTTGGAAACTATCATATCAAGTAGTTCCTAAAGAAAGATCAAAGTTGTGTGGGCACAACCTACTCATATAAGGTGAATTAAAGGACCTGCCTCCTGTCCATGTTAAAAAAATGTAAGAATAACCAATTACCACAGTTTTTGCTTCAGTTCCATGATCCATCATGACCACCATGTGGTTTGGATGTCCCTAAGGCAGTGAATGCTTAAGATTGTATTTTTTTTAATGATAAATGAGTGGCATTCGAGTTTCTTTTCGATTATACTGTCACCCATACTATATATGAGAGGGACAGCTCCAGTTGCTGTTACCATTTACATAGAACCATTAACCTTCGCTCTACCAAACTTAAGGTAAGGAATACTGTCCGTATGACTACTTATGATACTTTTAATAATGACCCACGGGGATGTACCACTTGCCAGGACTAAGGAATGGGATAGTAGTTTAATATTGGTGTTTATCTTGTCAAATACAATAAAATAAAGCTAGGTTTATGATTTAGGAAATATGATGATTTAGTGTTGCCTGGCTAGATGTGAAACTGTTTTGAAAGCAAGTGCAAGATTTAGACTTAGCCTTAGGGTAAGCCAAGAATACAAGTGTCCAAGATGGGGGGTCGTAGGATGCCATAGGTACGTACGTAGGTAAGGATATGGCTATCTAAGAGGGACAGGTAAGTATACGGCAGTGTAAACTGGATAGGTAAGGATGTGGCAGTGTAAAGAGGATAGGTAAGGATATGGCAGTGTAAAGAGGATAGGTAAGGATATGGTAGTGTAAAGAGGATAGGTAAGGATATGGTAGTGTAAAGAGGATAGGTAAGGATATGGCAAAAAAGGGGTCAGGTAAGGATACATAAGTGTAAAGGCGTGGGTAAGGATACGGAAGTTTAAAGGGGTTAAGTAAGGATACAGCAGTGTAAAGGTGTAGGTAAGGTTACGGCAGTGTAAAGGGGTTAGGTAAGGATATGGCATGGTAGTGTAAAGGGGATAGGTAAGGGTACAGCAATGTACAGCGGATAGGTAAGGATACGGCAGTGTAAATGGGTTAGGTAAGGATACGGCAGTGTAAAGGGGTTAGGTAAGGATACAGCAGTGTAAAGGGGTTAGGTAAGGATACGGCAGTGCAAAGGGGTTAGGTAAGGATACGGCAGTGCAAAGGGGTTAGGTGAGGATACGGCAGTGTAAAAGGGTTGGGTAAGGATACGGCAGTGTAAAGGGGAGAGGCATGGATACGGCAGTGTAGAAGGGATAGGTAAGGATACGGCAGTGTAAAGGGGTTAGGTAAGGATACAGCAGTATAAAGGATTTAGTTAAGGATATGGCAGTGTAAAGGGGTTAGGTAAGGTTACAGCAGTGTAAAGGGAAAGGGGTTAGGTAAGGATACAGCAGTGTAAAGCAGTTAGGTACGGATACGATAGTGTAAAGAGGTAGGTAAGGATACAACATTGTAAAGAGGTAGGTAAGGATACGGCAGTGTAAAGAGGTAGGTAAGGATACGGCAGTGTAAAGGGGTTAATTAAGGTTATGGCAGTGTAAATGGGGCAGGTGAGGATACTACAGTACAAAGCAGGTAGGTAAGGTTATGGCAGTGTAAAGGGGGTAGGTAAGGTTATGGCAGAGTAAAGGTGGTAGGTAAGGTTACGGTAGTGTAAAGGGGGTAGGTAAGGATACGGCAGTGCAAAGCGGGTAGGTAAGGATATCTCAGTGTAAATGGGGTAGGCAGGGATACGGCATTGTAAAGCAGGTTGGTAATGATACGGCAGTGTAAAGCGGGTAGGTAAGGATACGGCAGTGCAAAACGGGTAAATAAGGATATGGCAGTGCAAAACGGTAGGTAAGGGTACGGCAATGCAAAGCGAGTAGGTAAGGATACAGCAGTGGAAAGCAAGTAGGTAAGCATAGAGCAGCCTAAGCGGGTAGGTAAGGATCCAACTGTGTAAAGTGCGTAGGTAAGGATACGGCATTGTAAAGTGGGTAGGTAAGGATACAGCAGTGTAAGGGAGTAGGAAAGGATACTGCAGTGTAAGAGGGGTTGCAGAAGAGCTGTAGCACCCCTCTTGGTAGGTTCAGCTTTTATGTTAGGTGGGGAACTTTAGGTTAGCTGGTGTTTTTGTGTTTGCTTCCTTTTTAAAGTGTGATTTTTTGAGTTATAGCTTTTGAAATTATGGTACCTTGACGCCACTTACACGAATAAAACATTTTAGCAAGTGGTTATCTTGTGTTTAATATGCATTTCTGACCATTATTAGTACTGCAAATTACTGTTATTTTTGGGGGGCATTTTCCCTCCCCAAAAATCTGTTTCCTGGGGTGCCCCATAATTGTTTTTATATAAGGGTTTCCAAAAACTGTAAATGGGTGTTTTGCCCCAATAAGCTTGGTCAGAAATTCATAAAATATAAAAAAGAGAGTAGGAAAAATATACAGTTTGTGTATATGTCTAAAACATATTAAAGTATCATATTTACCAACAGAGCCATTGCATGTAGAACTTTGCTAAATGTTCTCAGGAAATTTTAAAGGAAGGCAGAGAAATGTTAAACTATTCTTGTCTAATTTAAAGTTTTTTTCATGTTGTTCCACTAGTATGTATAGAAATTCCTTTCCTCTTGCATTTAGTATATCTCCTTCATTGGATTGATCGATTGATTTGAGGTTTTCTGGCATCCTGACATCTAAGGTCATTGACGCCGATATTTTTTATTGCAAGTAATGAGTAAAAGAATATTCAGTTAAAACCATAATAGCAAAGATGTCATTTTAAAAGCTAAATAGCTTTCAGAAGACCTGCTTCTGAAATAAAGCTATAAATACCACTAGCATGGTAGGACACATGTCCAAGAATCTTGGCAAGGATGAACCTGTCATCCTCAACTCGAGCCTCAAACATATCTATTTCTCTGGCTACTATATGTGGGGCATTTGGTCAACAAATGCCTCACTGTCAAGGGTGACAAACAGTCGTCACATTATGGCTAGTATTGTCCAGTAAGCAGAAATTCACGTGTCAACAGTGTGTGACCAATGCGGAGACGACAAAGAGTAGTCTCACTTCCGGGGCATCATGTTATACTTCCATGGGTATATATAATGTTATTTCTCACATCTTATTTTCAATTAAACTATTCAATGCTGTGGCCAATCATTAGAAATCAAATTCTTAATCTTGGGTAAACAATCATCACAAAGAATGGGATACCTTCTTGGTAGCAACTCAGCTGCAGCATTCTTAGCCAGTAAATCTGCTTTCTCGTTTCCAGACAAACCTACATATGTACACAGCAAAATTGAATAGTTATACCTTTCAATCCAATAATAAAAAGCCATTCTAAAATCTTTAAAACTAAAGAGTTATTAGAATTAAAAACTTCTAAAGCTTTAAGGACACTCCTTGCATCACTATAAATGGTAAAATTAGCCCCCTTCTCCAATGCTATTTCCTCAATAGCAGTTAGTATGCCATATAGTTTGGCAGTAAATATGAAAGTTGTTAGAGGAAGTGCAGCTCTACAATTAAAATCATTACTATATACTCCTAATCCAACGACAGGATCTGATTTGAAGTCATCAGTATTTATAAAAGTTGATCCCTATAATCTGCAACATGCTCCATAACAAGAGACCTGGCGTCTAAAGTCAGTCATATTCTTTTTAACTTAAATAAAATATTTACAAAAAGATACCTCTGGTAATTTCCATGGAGGAGTTGATGATACCTTAAATGGAAGCACCTTACTTCTTATTATAGCAAGACTGTATATTAATTGTTTAATCAGAAAACCATAAGGTTGCAGAGATTTTGGGTGCAACTCAAAGTATGCTTTACAAGGCTTGCAGTCTGATAAGCTAAAGAATTAGGAAGTCTTTGCAAACTAAGTCAATGCTGTACGATAGAAGACTTTCGGTAAAGGTCTAAAGGTAATTCTCCAGCATCAACAAGGAGACTTGGGATAGGCGAAGTTCTAAACGCTCCTGTGGACAATCTAATACCAGCATGATGTACTGGATCTAATATCTTTAATCGGCTTGGGGTGGCTGAGGAGTATATTTCATACCCATAACTAATTTTTGAAAAAAATCAGGGCCTTGTATAATTTTAAAATAGTATTGCAGTCTGCCCCCCATGATGATGTATGGGACAATACTTTTAAAAGATTCAGAGCCTCAAGACATTTAGCTTTTAACGCCTTCAAATGAGGAACCCATGTAAGCCTACAATCAAATATCAAATATAAAATTTTTGCGTCACTTACACATTGGATCTGTTGACCTTTAATGTTTATATCAGGGTCTGGATGAATTCCCCGAATACAACAGAAATGGACAACAACAGTTTTGCTTGTCGAAAACTTAAACCCCTTTCTTATCACCCCACTGAATAATTTTGTCAATTAAGAGTTGTAGTAGTCTCTCAACCATTGCCATTCTAGCTCCAGCAAATGAGATGGAGAGTTCACCAACAAATAGCTTTGAGAGAATATCTTGAGGAATGACAGACTATATCCCATTAATGGCTAGTGCAAATAGGGTTACACTTAACACACTACCCTGGGGATCCTTCATTGGAAACTTAAACCAATGTCCTTTTATAGAAAACCACAACTCCAGGTGCCTAGCTAATAGAAACTTGTGGAAACCATGTGATGCCGCAGTAAATGCCATTCTCACATTAAAGCGAGTATCAACAAAATTAAGGTATGCAATAAGCTAATGGAAGTCCAGGGGGGCGGGTTACACCCAAACCCATGCTGGGACAGGAAGGCCATGGCATCCTAAATTAGGTTGGAACACATCTATAACACTGATTTTTGTTGAGTCAGCTTAAATTGGGAACCCATGACAGGTAGGGCCCCTAATTACCCTTGTTATGCCATCATATTGTTGCAAGGGATTTGCACCAACAAGGATGGTAAAATGGAATGAAAAGCAAGATAAGTAGTAAGAGAAAAGATGACCTATTTCTTTGATGAGATAATTTCCGGTAAAATTATAGAACAGTGCAATAAACAGTTTGTAGAAAATAAGACTGGGTTTTTAATGTATTATGTTGTGTATTACACATTTTGATAATGATTTCTGACGGAAATCCATAGTTTTTGAGTTATGATGGGTTGACTACCATAAATAAAAAGCTATGGCTTTGTGCAAGGTATCGTCATCAATTACATTAGAAACACCTTAAAATATAGTGTGTATCAGAGATATTTAATTTAATGTTTTTAAAACTTTTTTCGTTTCGCCAATCATCATAAAAAAGTCATGGTAAAAAAAATAGTTACTGTAATCAGAACAATAATAGTAATGAAAGGCAGTAAAAATACTGGATTTTCCATTCCATTTTCTTTGGAGTCATTTGTAGCTGTGTTCATTGTACAGTACTACAAATACATCCTTACTTGATTAAGCTAACGATTTGTGAAATTTGCTTTGCTGGTGCTCGCTTCGCTTACAATTAAACATTATCTCATTGCTCTTATGTTCGGGTAAGAGGAACGTACTTTGCTCTACGCGTCAGCCCCATTGGCTAGTATGATGTAGTTTTTTACTAATTATACAAACTTAAAGGGATGTGTTGCAGCTTTGTGCTCCAGCCTCTGTTCCAATACTGACTTGGCTCCTATTTGTTTTTATCATAATATATCAAACACACATTTCTATAGCAACCTTTCATTATTAAGATAATTAAAATGGGAGCTATGATTATATTGTATATTTCATTAAAGAAAACAAAAAAAATTTACGTTTCGAATATAAAACGGTTGGCCCTTCTGTTCAAATAAGTAATGGTATAAACATGGAAAAGGCTTTACAAATAAAGAAATGGAGGTTAAATAGAAAAGCGCGATTTCTTTGAAGATGAACTTTATTTCCATTGCAAATAAATAGTTAAGATATATCCTAATATATCCCTCGGTAATGGGGGCCACCTAGTGGGAACTGAGGATTTTGGGTGGGGAAAATTTACTGGTGAATCGATAGCTAATGATAGAAATAACCCTTTCATCTCTATACATTATTCTCTGGGAAGCATAAAATACCACGAAAACTTACACAAAATTCTGGCATCTTATTCCCCTGAAATATTTATTTTACTTTTTTTTTTTTTTACACTTTACGAACCATAGGTATCTGCTCTCATTTGTAAAGTGTCCTAAGAGCGATTCAGAGTTATCTTTTAGAGAACACCTCTGGCTAAGTCTGTGACCTGGGCAGGTTTGTGACCTGGGCAGGTTTGTGACCTGGGCAGGTTTGTGACCTGGGCAGGTTTGTGACCTGGGCAGGTTTGTGACCTGGGAAGGGGCATCGGAGTCTTCCACCCCCCCCCCCCCCCGCCGGCTGGGAATGTGACCTGGGCAGGTTTGTGACCTAAGAAGGGGTCCGGGGACAAGCACCCCTGGTTAGGTTTGTTACCCGGGAACTACTAGGTTAGGTTAGGTGGGTTTGTTAGATTCTGAAGCCTTGTACGAATCTCAAAATTAAATAGTTACTTTTTTTTTCCTCTTTTGGCTCACAGAAAGTCCCAGGTTCTCACCTATGTCCGTCGGGAAGTGGGGACGGGGTTGATAACAGAAGACCTGTTTATTTGCAGTGGAAATAAAGGTCATATTCCTTGAAAACAATATTTATTATATGGAAAGTGGTTTTCTTCTATTGGAAAAGTAGTTCTGTGTACTACAATTTTACCCAAGTAACTTAACGACAGAAGCACCACCTATTACTTTTGTCTGAACTACCGGGTGGAAGGAAGCTCCTGTGCTGACAAAAGGAGCAAAACGGGAATTTTTAATTAAAATCTGTAACTTCGTTAATAGAGGTTTCCGCCAGTCGTATATGCCATTCAAAATAGTGTATTTGCAACGATCTATTCAATTATGCGAGTTTCAATTTCCTAACTAATATTGTACTGTTCTATAATGAAACAATTTCTCATCATAGAATTTTTTACCATATATAATCATCCATATATCTACAGTATAATCTACTCATCTTATGAATAGGTTTAAAACCGTAGCTGCTATTTTTTCCAAAAAAAGGCAAAGCAACAAATATGTGACATGTGTTTGGTAATAATTTGATGCTCTTTGAAATCTAGGATCCAAAACATTAGTGGGAGTTTATGAATATTCGGAATGCAGTTTGTAATGTAATACTAAGATCTCAGGGAAATGCATTGATTTGAGTAGTACAATGACATTCAAGCGTTTATCATAAACTTTTTCTGGTACAGTTCCATGCTCTCAAAATAACGGCTTCCGTTAAAAATACTTAAGGCCACTCCCAATGATTTGAAAAACAGCAGCTCATTGATGTCTTGCGTGGTTCTATAAGTAGGCAATTTCACTATGTATACTAGTTTAAACGCATGAAAATACATTTACATATTGTGTTATCAGTTTGAAATCGTTAGGTAGCAGTAACCCAATGCAAAGTCTAACTTCTGTTTTCAAATTGAAGGCCGCTTTTCACACATTTGAAAAATAAACATCGTCGCGATCATTAATATTTCTAATCCATTAAATCGCGTTAGCTTGATTCCCTTATTCACTTTACCTGGAATAAACCTTTTCTGGAAGTAGATGTCAAAATCCTGATTCCGTGTACCACCAATAACCAAACAAATTCATCACAGTAGTGTCCTCTTCGAAACTGACCCTCTTGGAAGTCTGAGGGGGTAATTTCAGGCAAGGTGTTACCCAATTAGAAAACGACCAAGTTGGTGTTCGTAAACTAGAAATGTAAGAAGAAG
>NC_090755.1:2695172-2707672 GCF_036898095.1 Palaemon carinicauda | reverse complement strand
TTATTAGAAAGATAAAAAAAAGTTCAGTCCGTTTTCTTGATTTATTGAGAGTAATTGTAAACTCGTGTCACAATAAACCATTTTACATTTAAAAGCTGAGGAAATTCTTATCTTCTCGTCCCTACAGCATTCTTACCATTTGCTTCACGCAACAGGAGGTTACGACTGTCCTTAATGAAGACTAAGTCTTTACTTGAGTTGAAGTGACCTTTTGGTATTTTCCTTTTTTTTCCGCCAACGTTTGGGTAATGAATATAATTTTGGATTATTTTATCAAAAGGGAATGAGGTCTGCATTTTGAAAATAATTATGTATTACTGATACTATTTGACTTGTCTGTAGTTAATACAGCCAAGATAAAGCAAGAAATGAGGACTGCATTTTATTGCTGAATTTTCATAATAGATCCTAGTTGAATTGGTACCCGTTGATGCTGTCACTGTAGTATGGCAGTATTTTGAAATTGGTTTAATGACGCGCACTGGCTGAAATTTGTGGACTTGATACTGTCAGTGTGGAATGATAACTAACCACTTATTGGGCCAAATGTGTGCATTTACTGCCATTACTGCACAACAGAAATATATGAAAACTATTGTTATAGTTAGTACTTATTAAGATCTACGAGTTACTGCTTTCGGAATAAAAAAAAGCAGTATATTCAAATAGAGGTCTTTACAGTCAATGATTTCACTAAAAGAAAAAAAAAAAAAAAAATTACCCTGATATTTACTGCAATTATCATGACAGATGCAGTTACGGGGTTTACTCGTGAGGTCTTTAAAGAAGTACTGACTTGAGGAAGAAGTTGGAATTTAGCTCTGGTTTCTGTTCGTTTGTTGATATTTTAAAGATGGCTGATTGTTGGGGAACCCTTTTTCAGTTATTTTTTTCTTTCCGTTATAAATAGGAAGGAGTTTCGATTCTAGCAAAACGAAGTATATCCTGTTTTGTGCTTATTTTTAATCTCAATATTGTTTATGTTTGATATGTTATTATTTTTAGAAGTTTATGCATTCATACAAGCACTTGCACGCTTAAATATATACAAGTGTGCTTAGTTTTGTTTTGAGAACTTACATGATTTGAATTTGAAAATTCAGAAGAGCGAGATATTTTGTAAATTAATTCTTCGTCTCTCTCTCTCTCTCTCTCTCTCTCTCTCTCTCTCTCTCTCTCTCTCTCTCTCTCTCTCTCAGGGATTTTTCCTTGTAGGCGGTGATTCCAGTGGTAGTTAACCCTCCGGTTCCCAGGAAGTCGTTTGGAATGAGGTTGTACATCATCATATTCAACTGACTACCAGGCACCTAGTTTACTGGTTTAAAAAAGAAATTGTATATGCACACATATACAATTTCTCTCGTTTTTCTTATGTACACACGCGAAAAGACGTACGAACACACTCAAACATAAGTGTGTGTATAGCCTACTATTTTTTTTAAAGTCAATAGGGCCATATTGAATATTTTAGGAAACTGACGGATTCCTTCCTTAGCTAAATGGGAACTCTTGTCTTTGATTGCGTGAAGTTAAGCTTAAATTGGTGATATATATATATATATATATATATATATATATATATATGTGTGTGTGTGTGTGTGTATATGGATATATATGTATATATGTACATATATATATATATGCATATATATGTATATATATGTATATATATATATATATATATATATATATATATATATATATATATATATGTATATATATATATATATATATATATATATATATATATATATATATACATATATAAATTTATATATATATATATATATATATATATATATATATATATAATGTGTGTGTTTTCATTGTACGGTATATCTTTCATACAATGGTTAATTTGAACAGAAGCCTAACTCAATCATGAAACTTATGAAATAATCCGAGTAAGATTCATAATGAATTTTTTTTATATTTAAAGTCGATAAAGACCGACTGCTTGGTCTCTTCCCTTTCTTTGTATGTTCTTTCGTTTATTGTTTCATCCTTTTCTCATCACGGAATTCCTTCAAGTGAGATTACCACCTTTCTCCCTGTTTACGAATAACCGACTTTACAACTCGTTTTAAGACCATCTTAATTCACTCTTCAAGAGATAATTGCTATGCAGTGTTAAGGAGATACGCCGCGTTCCTATCTAACTCTCGCTCTCTTTTATTTTTTTTTATTTTTTCAAGATTTTAGATTTAACATTCGAGTAAGGAATTTTTAATGTAATGTGAAAAGGACTTCAAGAGCCGAGGGCCTGTTCTATAAATCACCGAGTTACGATTTCGCTTTGCAGGAATGAGCGTCTTTGCGCTGAAATAAATAGGATTTTAACTCATGTAAGGTTATTCTCTCTCTCTCTCTCTCTCTCTCTCTCTCTCTCTCTCTCTCTCTCTCTCTCTCTCTCTCTCTCTCTCTCTGTCGGGGATTTATACACTTATACACACACACACATATATATATTATATATATATATATATATATATATATATATATATATATATATATATATATATATATATATATATACATATATATATATATATATATATATATATATGTATATATATATATAAATATATATATATATATATATATATATATATATATATATATATATATATATATATATATATATATATATGTATATATATATATATATATATGTGTGTGTGTAGACCTATGTGTGTGTATATGTAATCACAATTTATCTACAAATTAGACCTTCATATCATATAATTACATTGATTCAGATCTGGTGCCTGGGTTTCTGTCATCTCTAGTCATTGAAGGCCCAGTGGCCTTGAAAAACTTTGAGTAGGAGTTCACTTCAAGGTATGAAAAAAATAACTTTAAGGACATTTTAGTTTGATTTTTATCGAGGCTACTTCTTCTAAGCAACCAACTTCATATGCTCTTGATTTGTAACAATGTAAGATATTAACAGAGCGTAAATAGATGAATAATCATTTCTAAGGTTATTTGGGAACATATTGATACCATCGAAAAATGTCCTTGAATTAAGAGGAAATTCAAAAGACAATGTCCCGAAGTATCGGCGCTGTAACTGAACAGATAGTGTAGGGAGAGATGGCAGAGGTATCTGGCAGGGCTACACTCAGGAACTCTTCATGCAGTAAGGGTGTGACAGGGTACATTTCCTCAGAGAGAGACGTGTACCAGAGATTCTTGTGTCCAATTTTCCATACACTTAAAAATTTGCATTAGCAAAACTGTAAATGCCTGGCAACATTTATTCCAGGATTTTTACCGTATTAAAAACGGATATATTGACGTAAATGCGTGATACGATCACCAAACCGTAAAAGATAATAACAAACTATGGTAAAATTACGCTCACTTTATTTTACTGAAATACGGCTGAGAACAGTATATTTTACGGTGAATTTCCGATTGAAATTACGATTTTTTTCAGCAGTGTACTCAGAGATGAGGATCTTGCATTTATCGTGGATTTTATGAATTTATACGGTACAACAAGACCATGGAGTGCCTTGTAACGGGGGGGGGGGGGGGGGGGAGAGAAACTCCGCAATTGCAGCATGAAATAAAATTTAATAGGTTGAACGGCAAGAGATAAAAAGAAATAAGTAGAAATAGAGGTATAGTAGGAGAATCTGGCCCCCGAGCTAGACGACTGAGATTCTAAAAATGGAGTATATAACCTGTAAACCATCGTTGTTACAATGCTAAATAGAGGTTATTATTATTATTATTATTATTATTATTATTATTATTATTATTATTATTATTATTATTATAAAGATATTTGAATGGAGAATGGTGAAGAACACCAACAATACTCTTATTCAACTGTATTCATGATTACACTGAGAACGATCTTGGCTCTATTATTATTGTTATATTTTTCATTGAATATATGAAGTTTATAGTCTTTCCTTCTAGAGTCTCATCAGACTTTATTAATGAATTCAAGGCCATAGCACAAATATTTATTTTTTTAATTGACTTTTGCGAAGGAAAATCTTCATAAAAACTTCGAAATTTAATTTAATTTAAAGGATTCTGCCGCGAGAGTTGTGCATTCATGCCGGCCCTAAACTCCCTGATGAAAGAATAGAAAAAGGTAGGGTTGGCAGCTATATTAGAAATAAAAAAGGGAAAACAAGAAATAATAATTGTAAATAAACCTTAGAAGACTGGTGCTGGCGGTAATGGGTTATAATGGAGAACGAAAACTGTCGCAGGAGAGCAAACAATTAAAAGATTATATGTTTTTTCGTAAGTAGAAAGCAGGACCAGGTCGTATTGTATTTATAGAAGCGAAGTCTCGAATCGTCGGTCTGTGCAGCGTCAGTCAAAGGGAAGTGGACCTCCGTTCATCTTCGTTTTCGAAGGAAATTAAAATTACCTGCTACAGGTAGAAGAATGCGGGTCAGAAAATACAGGTGCTTAGTTGTATAAATAAGACCATTAAGATGAACACTGACTTATTTACGTTACGTTCGATTAATCAAGTTGTTTATTTAAGGAATCTAAACAATTTTGTCTTTTACCAAGAGAAACTGATAAAGGTGGTCATTATTGGCGTACATTTACCTGAATACACGTGTAAATGCGTGTGCATGCTGAGGTATTCGAATACTCAGGTACTTTAGTGTTGATTGCAATTCCTCAGATATTCGGTAGAAGCCGCTAACTAAAAAGTCAAATTCTTTCACAACTAGAATATTACAATTCAATTTCAGACTGAAATTTTCGATCGCTTGTTTCTGTAATTATGAAACCATCCTCTTTCAAAAGGCAGGGTGATAATCATTTAGGGGACAAATTCCTTCATCAGGAACTATTTTAAAATACAGGTCATAATTTGGGCAACCTTAATATTATTCGTCTGTTCACGTCAGATAATTTCATTAATAATGAAAAAGATTCAGTTGCCCGAGAAAGAAAATAGTACCAAAGACAAGAAATAATCGTTCTCAGTAAAACAGCCATCGTATAATAACTTAGTATTACATCGCTGTTACTTTCATACATATTGTTGATTTGAGTATTCTGAATTAAGTTCAGTCTATTTCCAAATGGAAAGTGCTTGCAAATATATTTTGGAAAAAAAAAAAAACTGTTTTACTTTATAGGTATAAAGACATTGAAAAAAAAAAAAAACTCCAGAATCTGTCATGAGTATGTTACATAACAAATATTGTTTAGTATGAAAACAAAAGCGAGACTTGCCTAATTTTTTCATTGATTTAAAATGTCTTAATATCTATCAGGGTAATTATTTTTCCTCGATTTTTCCTCTTCTTCCTATTTAGATTTATTCTTTTGCAGACCTGAAGGCCAGAACATTTCAGGTGCTTTGCTCGTCTTGCTAATTTGTTAAATATTTCATAGGAAACTCTGATGCTTTAAAGATTACATTCCATCGTACACAGGAATTATTATGTAATATATAATTTCTATGTAGTATGTGATTACATTCCTCTGGAATTCAGCAAGACAAAATGTCAAATGTAGGTCAGTCATTTTAATGTTTGGTGGGCTTTTGCTTATGAAGTTTTAAACAGTTTCCCCTTCTTATTTTTGCATATATATATATATATATATATATATATATATATATATATATATATATATATATATATACACACCCACACACACACCAGTCAATATATGCGCATTTGAAAGTGTCGGCCGAGAAGAGCTAGAAAATAATTTACATGTGTCTGGGTATGGATACCTTAACGTGATGATAGGTTTTGCGTATCACCATGATCAGTCAGGAAAACCCTTACTAGTTTGGTTTATTGTGAACGATCATACAAAATTCTCTTAGCATCACCAATCCGCATTGGCCAACTGCCTGATGAAAATGGCCAAACCCAAGACATGACTAAGGACGTGTTTGAGCACTTTGTCCTTCAGTGGACTAGAAACGGATGCATTTGGTGTTGTTGCTAGTTAACTTCACATCTTTGGTCAGGAAATAAATTAAGTTATTTTAAGAATCTCCGTCTTGAATCGGATATTATGTTCTAATTTTTATTATTTGTTTATTAAAAAAATCCCGCCTGCTATGAAATATTCTATTTTGTTATTGTTACGTCTTTATGTAATTTTTATTTACAACTATGAATACGGACGAAGTAAAACGAACGTTTTGAAACCAAAACGTCCCTCTAGAAATATTGTCGGCACAGAGTGACACAGAAGAAAGAAAGCACGTAATGAGGAATTCGCAACACAGTTATAAACTTTTCTCTCTGGGTTGGGACTGTAATGTCCGCACTAGCTCACGTTGTGTTAATCTGAAGAGAGTCGTTCTAGTCAATTATGTATGTTTATAAGGTCAGCTCTCAGCGCCTGCTTAATATCCAGTTCTGTTGAGTACAAATTCTTCGTCGTTCGTAATTTGATTTTATTTGTTTGTTGTGCAATAATTACTCTCTTAAGTCAGTGTCTCGTTGTATTACTAAATTTCATGGAGTTTTATTTTCGAGAGCTCTTATATTTAACATTTAATATTTATTATTCAAATACTAGTGTAAGCGACCCGTCAAAATGACGGCTAAATATTTAGATAGATATACACGTACACGCAACTCCCTCTCACCAAGATATGACTACTTCCTCTCCTCCCTACCCTCGGCGTCAATGACCTTAGATGTCAGGATGCCAGAAAACTTCAAATCAATCAGTCAATTAATCAATCCTCTCTACTCAAGGGACATGGATAGTTGAGCTTGACCGCAAAAATATTTATGTATGTATATATATATATATATATATATATATATATATATATATATATATATATATATATATATATATGTATATATATAAATATATAGCCAGATATATATATATATATATATATATAAAGTATATATGTATATATACTGTATATAGCCATATATATCTATCTATCTATCTATCCATCCATCTATCTATCTATCTATCTATATATATATATATATATATATATATATATATATATATATATATAGCCATGTATATCTATATATGTATATATGTATATATATATATATATATATATTTATATATATCTATATATATATATATGTGTGTGTGTATATATATATATATATATATATATATAAATAGATAAATGTATATGTATATCTAAATATATAGCCATATATATATATATATATATATATATATATATATATATATATATATATATATATATATATATATCCATATATATATATATATACATACAAATATAACCAGATACTTTCTCTTTATTATATAGGGGAGATGCCATTAACATTTCCTACGCATTACGATATAACCTGATAGTCTTCTATTTTTCGCCGACGGGATGAATTTTCTAAATATTTGAATTCGCTTATAGTGTAACTGAAAGTGTTGTTCTCCAGACATTATGCTGTTCATTAAGTTTGGCTCAGTGGCACCAGGTAGCATTTCGTCTGTTACCAACTACTGAGCGTGGAAGCCCGTGGCGCCGGCCTTACCTTGGCTTTTGTCACCTTTAAGAGATTTAATCCAATTATTGGGAGAATAGTGTTACATTAAAGGTGAAGGAATTTTATAGTACAGGAATAGAATAGTAAGTGGGTCTTTCGTCTAACAATAAACCTTACTTAGTTTTTATTTTTTAATTTACTGTCTCGTCTGTACGCCCTTTTTCTGTAGTTTTATATACTATTATAATCTCGTTGGACATCGTCTTGTAGTTTATCCACCATTGGCTACCCCGTCATAAGTAGATGTCATTGAACTCATAAGTCCCCTTCAGATTTTTACGCACATAGTTATGATACTAGGTAGGATTAGTTTAAGGGCTCGCTCCCTGCTCAGCGTTGGGTATTATTAGATTTGTTATTAATAGAAATGATCTTTTCATGGGATCATTTAGCAAAATGATCGAAATAAAACCAGACAATAAAAAAAATATAATTAAAGTTAAAAATATAATCAGCATTTTCACCTTTAAATACAATGAATATTTAAAGGGTTAGTCGTTTGGCCTCTAATGATATATAGTTTTGAAATTGAAATATAGAATAATTAATTATATAGTTTTGAAAATAGAATATAAAGAAATTAATTACATATAGTAGTTTTGAAAATAAAATATGAGAAAATTAATCATATACTTTTGAAAATAAATTAAACGAAAAAGTAATGATATAATTAAAAAAAAAATAATAATAAGGATATAGTTTTGAGTGTTTCAGTGGAACATTGACTTTGAACCTTAGACATAAAGCGTATCGGATTTAACAATCATATTTGTAATGACATCATTATAAAACATTGAATAGCGTAATCTACCATAAAACGGTACAATCATTGTAGCTTTGTTTAAATGACGCAAAATATAAGCTTTCGTATTTTTTGTTGACTGATTATTGGTTTTAGTATTTTTTCCTTACTTCTTCGCGATCCCTGATATCTGACGATTGTAAAAATATTTGAGCTATGGAATTTGTTTTACTAGGACCTAAATATTAATAGTAATCCAACAGAGAGAGAGAGAGAGAGAGAGAGAGAGAGAGAGAGAGAGAGAGAGAGAGAGAGAGAGAGAGAGAGAGAGAGTCTTAAATGAATATTAAACAGGTCAAAGTTTACTGTTTACTATGTTTCTTTGTTCTTTTACTGGTTCTTCACTTGTTCCAGTGAGTTTTAACACATACACACACAAATGTAAACACAATCATCTAATTATAAATGTGTGTGCATACATGTATTGTATGTAATATAAACGAATGCGTATGAATATAATGATTGTTTTGGGGGACAAATAGAATTTCCTCTTTATTTGAATTTGATCACTTTCATTAGTCACCCGAAAGCTTCCAAATTTTTGTAACATTGTCTTTGCTAATGTTATTTTTGGAAATTTACTATCTGATTAAAAAATCAATGCGTGCTCGGAATTATTTGAAACACTAATAGCCGTTAGAAATGTCACAGTGGAGATGAATCAAACATTATGTTCTTACAATAAATTAAAGTTATTAATTTGTCCTCAAACCATGAAACAGCATCTGAATGGGGACTAAAATTTATGACTTGCTTTATCTATCATTATGATCCACTCTGACCCGTTCAGTTATTAGTTGACAGTGTGTATCTTGGGTCAAAAGATTTTACACGCACGCAAGAAGCTAGGATATTAATAAAAAGAATTGTGATTTTGATGTTAAAATCGCAGTTCAGTCTGAAGATTTGTATATTGAACTTTATTTTTGACCGTGTAATCGTTTATAACCTTAGCGTAGATAAAACAAGAGCGGTACCATATAAATATCAAGGGGTTGAGAAAGTATTATAGGTAAACTAATCGGTATAAAGAAAGTATCTATAAATTCGGTCAGTGACAGACCTTGTACAAACTAGTTTGCAGTTTTGATGCATCCATATTTTGTGTATAATAAACACAAATTAAACTGATAGATTATTTGAATTGAGTATTACTTCATTTTGATGTATTTCATATCAATTTCTGACAAGTCCCGGAAGAAACTTTTCCAAATTTACTAATACTATTCATGTTTTGAATTTCATCATGACAAGTTGAGAAACATTAAATTTCACGAAATAATGAAAAAAAATAATCGTTCTAATTTTCCTTATCTGCTTGAAAAAAGATTTTCCGTTTTTACGTCTCATGTCACAATTGTTGTCTAGGCGTTGCGAGTCTTCTTTTTTTTTTCTTCTTCTTCTTCTCGGACAAAATGCTTTGCTATTGAGCGAGACTTGGCATTCCTTGAAAGCTGGCATTTCACTACCGTTGTTTGTTTTTTTCTAATAGGTGTCTTTAGATCACATTATTTTTCTTTTTGTAATTTTTTTAACATGACAGTTTTTCTTATTTCTTCTAGCACTGAGTATGTAATGCTAGCATTTTTCTTTTTTTATAAAACCTTTCTTTTCCTTATTATAGAGTGCAAAATCAGTATTTTTTTCTCCAATATGTTTTTCAACGTCATTTTTAAAATTCTTTTAAGCAAACTGTAGTTTTATTCTTTTAGGTTGACTTTATTTTTATTAGATAAGCTAAACTATATATTTTATGATTCATTTTTGAAGTAATTTTTATCATATTTAAAAAAAAAAAAAACTTTTATATGTAAGTTTGATAAACTGCATATTTTTCTGCTAATAGATACCCTGCTGTCCTTAAAAATTGAATATTTTTTGGAAGTGCTTTTCCTTTGTTTGGAAAAATATTTTGCCCATTAATTATTCTAAGACCATATTTTGTCATAATAATTATTTTAGGAAGTCTTACCTTAATTCTTTACTTATAATTTTTCTAGTAATCCCTTATTATTTCCTAATCCTTTAGCTAAATCTTCTTTTTTAAATACCCTTTTTCACCATGACATTTTTTGTTCAAACCATTTACTTTAGCTACATCTTTTCCCAATAATTTAAAAAAAAAAAAACATATTTTTTTTTTCTTGCTATGCAACCGAGAGACCAGACGCTCATATTCCTTAATTTAGAAAGAAATCTCTTTGATGCTGTTGAAGATTTGTTGAGTAATCAGTTTATAACGACCAGATTTGATCTTGCATCACTGCCTCGTGCGTCTAAGTGGGGAGGGGGGGGGGGGCTATGATGGCACATTGGTAGGGGCAAAGCTACTCCTGTATATTGTTTGCCCAATGCTAAATGTCAAGTAGTTACGGACCTTCTCAGCTCATGCGTGGGAATTAAACTTTAGTTCTGTCTTTGAGCCAACTCTTTCTAATTAACACATAACGGTCTTTTTAATTCCATCTCTTCTTTTAAATCTTGCTTTTTTTGGATAATTATTTATATAATTTTCCTAAATATTTGCTTTACCTTATTAAGCATATTTCTACATTTTTAAGAATACATGTCTTGCCTTTTGAATATTGATATGAAATATCTAATTCTGAAAAAAAAAAAAAATGCAATTCCTTCCTTTTAATTCTCGTTTACCTTTATCAAATTTTTATTCGTTCTTTTACAGACTGAGGCATTTTAAAAACATACTATTTCGTTTCTGTAAACCTTTCAATGTTTTATTTAATCTTTATAACTATCTGCATGAGTTACAGAAAGTTTAAAAAAACGGAGAAATATTATTTTGTAATTGCTATTTTAGTTTTTATTAAAATTTTATCATTCATTCAGCGTAACTGTGTGTGTACTGAATTCAAAACGTAATTCGACTTTCTGCCTTATTTTTATTAACTTTTTGAAATTATGTATAACTTAGTTCTCAAAATACATGTTGTCCTTGCTTTTAAAATGAAGGTTCTTGTACTTCATTTATTGTCCATTTGTTATTAATGAAATTAAAACATCTGAATGACACTTGAATTAAAGCTATGCAGTGAGCTCAGTTTAGTTAAAAATGTGACATATAAGAATATCCATTAAACACACGCACACACACACACACACATATATATAATATATATATATATATATATATATATATATATATATATATATATATATATAGATATATATATATATAATGTATATATATATATATAATGTATATATATATAATGTGTATATATATATATATATATATATATATATATATATATATATATGTATATATATATATACACGCGCGCCTATTCTTATTAGGGGATGGCACCAGAATCAATGTCCCTCTTTGATCTCTGCAAGTATCCGCTAAGTGAATCTCCACCATGGATATTTTAGGGGTGTTTATGTCTATATCGTCTGCATTTTCTTTTCTAACCAGACTTAAAGTTGCTATGTGTGTGTAACGTACATATGCACATACATACACACATACAAATATGGGTATTATATAAGGCTTTCAATTGTCCGTCGTAAGATGTGTCCTGAGATCCACCTGTTACTGATGGCGAAAATGTTGCTTTAGAGGTTCTTCCTCCTGAGGGCTGTTTTACTGCTGTGGTGACGACATCTGGGGGAAATATTTAGAACTATTGTCCGGACCTGTCGACGCCATCTCTCTCTCTCTCTCTCTCTCTCTCTCTCTCTCTCTCTCTCTCTCTCTCTCTCTCTCTCTATCTCTCTCTCTTCACTAGATGTAATTGAAGGGAGATGGAAGGAGGGCAAAGGAAGAGAGGGGAGGATTATAAGAAGAATGGGTGCCGTAAGGTAAGGTTAAAAGGTAATAAAGAAAATTCAGTCTTTAGGAATCGTGGGATAACCAAAATATTCGCTTTCATATTATTATTATTATTATTATTATTATTATTATTATTATTATTATTATTATTATTATTATTGTTATTATTATTATTATTATTATTTTTATTATTATTATTATTGTTGTTGTTGTTGTTGTTGTTGTTGTTGTTGTAAAAGATTCCATTGGAGAAATGCAATCGAAATTTGATTTCAGATTTACTTAGTTTTAGATATAAATTTTGGTAAATTTAAATATGATGGACTATATAATTATCATGTGGTATTGGTTGGAAAGGAGGAGGATTAAGCATAGTATATGCCCACATTTATGCTTA
>NC_090755.1:2650172-2690172 GCF_036898095.1 Palaemon carinicauda | reverse complement strand
TTTTGCAGTATTTTAAGCCTAGCTATGCCTGCATGCAGTTTCTTAGCACAATTTCCACCGACTTCAGCTATTTTTACATCCACCAAGAAGGTCATGTTTTCACCTCTGTTTGTTTTTTGTTACCAGCCTAACTCCAAAAATTACTGATGAATTTTATTGAAAATCTCATGGTATATCAAATGTGGACTAACTTAGAATTGATTAGATTTTGGCGGTGATCCGGATCACCATCCGGACCCTGTTTTTTTTTTTTTTTTTTTTTTTTTTTTTTTTTTTTTTTTTTTTTTTTTTTTTTTTTTTTTTTTTTTTCTTAGTATTGCGAGATTAAACCTATATGGATATTTCTCTCAAACAATTAAACAGGAGCCAAGTGAAGATCAAGATGATATGATAGAGGAAACTGAGCTGCCGTGGTGGAGGTCAGCGCTCCCTGAGTGCTTTTTTCTTTTTTTTTTTTTCTTATGTAACCCGTTTTTGCCCTATGTCGAGACTATCTGTAACATAGATGAGTAACCAATCTCATTTCCCATTTCGAAAATGATATTTCGTTTTTACAAAATTTCCGATTTTTGATAAACCTTTTTTTTTTTCTTGAGATATTGCCATAGATCTTAAGCCATTTGGGGATGGACAGAAAGTTTCCATATGTAATTATAAAAGGACTTGTGACCAAATACATGATATCTTCATTTTAAAGGCAGAAAATTAAGAGGGGGAAAGCTTTTTAATTTACAGAAGAATTTTAAACAAGAATTTGTGCAGGTAAATCGAATGTATATATATAGGTAGCAGGTTGGTCAGGGCACCAGCCACCAGTTGAGGTACTACCGCTAGAGAGTTATTGAGTCCTTTGACTGGCCAGACAGTAATAGCCTACATTGAATCCTTCTCTCTGGTTACGGCTCATTTTCCCTTTGTCTATACATACACCGAATAGTCTGGCCTATTCTTTGCATAGTCTCCTCTGTCCTCATACACCTGACAACACTGAGATTACCAAACAATTCTTCTTCACTCAAGGGGCTAACTACTGCACTGTAAGTGTTCATTGGCCACTTTCCTCTTGGTAAGGGTAGAAGAGACTCTTTAGCTATAGTAAGCAGCTCTTCTAGGAGAAGGACTCTTCAAAATTAAACCATTTTTCTCCAGTCTTGGGTAGTGCCATAGCCTTTGTACCATGGTCTTCTACTGTCTTGAGATAGAGTTCTCTTGCTTGAGGGTACACTCGAGCACACTTTTTTATCTTATTTCTCTTCCTTTTTTTTTAAAAGAGTTTATAGTTTATATATGAAAGAATTATTCTAATGTTGCTACTATTGTTAAATATTTTATTTTAATTGTTAATTACTTCTCTTTTAGTTTCATTTCCTTATTTTCTTTCCTCACTGGGCTATTTTCCTTGTTGGAGCCCTTTAGCTTATAGCATCTTGTTTTTCCAACTAGTGTTGTAGCTTAGCAAGCAATAATAATAATAATAATGATAATAATAATAATAGAGTTAGAGGATTTCGCTTCTGGCTTATCATTCTGGTAAGGATCACCAGCCTGATAGTCTGGAGTTGCACCAACAGGAGTCATTACCTGAAATATGAATACTAACTGAAACTCATATGTCATTCAGTTTGCTAGCAATGTAGCAGACCTTATCCTTGCATGAGATGTAAGCTTGAATTTCCTTGAACATTTCATAAATTACAGTTTGGTTAAATACGTGTATAGTATTCAGTTGCCTTTTTGGTTTTAAATTCTGTAGCTTCATGTTTATCCAGAAGAAAGGGTAACTCTTGTTTATTCATTTCATATTATTAAAACAAGTGTCAAGGTATAATTGCATGATGGAATTGAGCAAAATGATTTCCTTTACCATTGTAATGATATTTTTATAAATAAAAAAGTACTTGCATTAAGCATCATGTGGAAGTAGATAAGAATAATTTATTAAAGTTAATATCCGTATCATTATAACAATATAGAACTATTTTATTGATTAATTTAAATAAAAACCAACCAGTGAACGTTACGATGGAGAAATAACAGCCTCCTAAAAAAAAAAAAAAAAAAAAAAATCCTCCAAACGGGAGTATGTTTGCTTGCTAGTGTTTGTTTATACGTCCGTCTGTCTTCCCTTTCATTTCCTCTGTCTCTTTCCCTCACAATGATCTGCTCGTGTCTCCTTTCACCTCGTTTATGAGTCGGGGCTTTGTCATATCCACCGTCGGCTCTTCTAAATTTGCGGCGTTTTCAGAAATGCCTCAGATACATTTTTAGAGGAACAACATCACCCCTGGCCACTTTATGAAGGCTCTTCCCCATAATAAAAGTTCGGATTAATGACGCCCTTGTACAGTTTCCGCATACTACCCCTCACGTGTGTGCACATTCTCAAAAATATGTACACCGAACGTATTTTAGATCCATTTGCCCAACATGCCCACATGGTCAGGGTATTACACGGTTTACTTAAGTTAGATATTACCTCAAGAAAACATATTGCGCTTTGTTTTGTTTTATTTTCTGGGTATTCTGCAGAAGTTTCATTATGCCCCAGAAGGAGCATAAAACATTTCTTTTTTCGCTATTTTTAACAAGAGACGTTGGTAGGGCAGGAGGAGGTCATAGTGAAGAACTCAAAAGGTCTGACTGCGTGAACTTTAAAGAACATAATTGTTTACTCACACACATCTTATTTATAATTTTATACATACATATATATATACATACACACACCAACTGTAGCTTTTTCATATCCACTGTATGACAAGGCCATGGTGATGGTGGGAGATTTTCGTCTGATCGCTAACAAAAAACCAACTTTGTATGGGTGGTCGGGACAAGTACAGCTTTGCAAGTCCTCTCACCACGTTAAGGTATCCCCACTCAGATATATATATATATATATATATATATATATATATATATATATATATATATATATATATATATATATATATATATATATATATATATATACTGTATATATTATGCGTGTGCATGTATGGTTTCTGTTATCAGTACAGTTTAAACACAAAATAACACTCTCAATATTATATGTACATTCATAATTTGGTGGATGCATATGTATGTATGGTGTGCATTTTGATAATTTGTGAAACGCAATATCCTTGAACTTAGCTGATGCAAAATGATCTGTTTTAATCTCTTGCATCAGACTCTAATAGAAAATGTCTGTGGGTCTTTACGATAATATAAAGAAATATTTCTCAAATGTATTTAAACGGATATTTTTAGGGCAAGGAACGTTTTCAATACTGTTTACGTTTGTTTTCCTTACTTTAAAAATTCTTAGGATCTTTTTCCTCAGCTGTAACAACCAGCAATGCTTTGACATTAGTCGGCGATTATAAATCGAACACGTATTTTTTTCAGATTCAATATGAGGTTTCTTAATCCTAGAATCAATAATAATTAGTTATTGCTTACCTGTTTTCCTGATCAAGGTAAATAAGGTTTAGTGGTCACTTATGAATGATTGAGCCCAGGCACAAAACAACGACTCGAAACTGACTCTTTATACGTATGATTAGGGCCCAAGCTCCTCTCCATCAAGCTAGGACCAGGGATGGCCAGGCAATGGCTGCCGATGAGTCAACACGTTGACCTTTAAGCTCTCCCAAGCCTCCCATCCTTAGCTACCAAGGATGGTGAGGTTGTAAACACTGTTAGAGACTCCCATCCAACAGATTGCTAGGCAAGAACGTTTCCAATAGGCTACCACAACCACCGGGCTTTTATTTGTTACCTTTAATATAGGTGGATAACGGCTTTATATATATATATATATATATATATATATATATATATATATATATATACACACACACACATATATATATATATATATATATATATATATATATATATATATATATATATATACACACTAGTGTACACGACCCGTCAAAAGTGACGGCTAAATATTTAGACAGATATGCAAGGGCGCACACACACACTCACACACGCACGCACGCACACACACGCACTGATTCAACCCATCTCCCTCTCCTAACTACAATGCGGCAATTGTGGTTTTCGAGTGTACCTCTCCGGGTAGCCTCCTCTCACCAGGGTATGAATACTCCCTCTCCCCCTACCCGATAAACGAGGAGACTGAGTAGTTTTACGTCTGACAATGCCACTCAGCGTGACCGGAAAGATATATGTATATATATATATATATATATATATATATATATATATGTGTGTGTGTGTGTGTGTGTGTATGTATGTATATATATATATATATATATATATATGCATATATATTATGTATAAATATATATACATATATATATATATATATATATATATATATATATATAGCCGGACACCTGGTCTTTGATATATAGGGAAGATAATTTAAAAATTAGTTACCATGGTTTTAGCCTTATATTAAAATTACACATTCTAACCATATCTATTATTAAGTTGGAAAAGCAAAATGCTATAAGCCCAAGGACTCCAATAGGGAAAAATAGCCCAGTGAGGAAAGGAAATAAGGAAAGAAATAAATGATGAGAACAAATTAACAATAAATCTTTCTAAAACAGTAGCAACGTCAAACTAGATATGTCATATATAAACTAGATTCGCTATCTAAAGTAATCTATGAAATATCTTTGTATAGATTTGATGTCACTTATTCCCACTTAACTTTACTGATGGACAGAGAATTGGATTTGTAACATCTTTACAGCATCAGTTACACTTCACATTATTTCCCTACTGCCAGATCTTTGCTTAGTCAGAATCTATAACCTTTACAACGCTTCCAGAAGGCTAAAATCACTGTCAGATTTTTGCTCAGACAGCCTCTATAAACTTTACAACGCTTCTAAAAGGCTGAAGTCACTGTCAGATTTTTGCTCAGACAGCCTCTATAACCTTTACAATGCTTCCAAAAGGCTGAAGTCACTGTCAGATTTTTGCTCAGTCAGGATCTATAACCTTTATAAGGCTTCCAAAAGGCTGAAATCGCTGTCAGATTTTTGCTCAGTCAGGATCTATAACCTTTATAAGGCTTCAAAAAGGCTGAAGTCACTGTCAGATTTTTGCTCAGACAGCCTCTATAACCTTTACAATGCTTCCAAAAGGCTGAAGTCACTATCAGATTTTTGCTCAGACAGCCTCTATAACCTTTACAATGCTTCCAAAAGGCTGAAGTCACTGTCAGATTTTTGCTCAGTCAGGATCTATAACCTTTATAAGGCTTCCAAAAGGCTGAAATCACTGTCAGATTTTTGCTCAGTCAGGATCTATAACCTTTACAATGCCTCCAAAAGGCTGAAGTCACTGTCAGATTTTTGCTCAGTCAGGATCTATAACCTTTATAAGGCTTCCAAAAGGCTGAAATCGCTGTCAGATTTTTGCTCAGTCAGGATCTATAACCTTTATAAGGCTTCAAAAAGGCTGAAGTCACTGTCAGATTTTTGCTCAGACAGCCTCTATAACCTTTACAATGCTTCCAAAAGGCTGAAGTCACTGTCAGATTTTTGCTCAGTCAGGATCTATAACCTTTATAAGGCTTCCAAAAGGCTGAAATCGCTGTCAGATTTTTGCTCATTCAGGATCTATAACCTTTATAAGGCTTCAAAAAGGCTGAAGTCACTGTCAGATTTTTGCTCAGACAGCCTCTATAACCTTTACAATGCTTCCAAAAGGCTGAAGTCACTATCAGATTTTTGCTCAGACAGCCTCTATAACCTTTACAATGCTTCCAAAAGGCTGAAGTCACTGTCAGATTTTTGCTCAGTCAGGATCTATAACCTTTATAAGGCTTCCAAAAGGCTGAAATCACTGTCAGATTTTTGCTCAGTCAGGATCTATAACCTTTACAATGCTTCCAAAAGGCTGAAGTCACTGTCAGATTTTTGCTCAGTCAGGATCTATAACCTTTACAAGGCTTCCAAAAGGCTGAAATCACTGTCACATTTTTGCTTAGTCAGGATCTATAACCTTTACAAGGCTTCCAAAAGGCTGAAATCGCTGTCAGATTTTTGCTGAAATCGCTGTCAGATTTTTGCTCAGACAGCCTCTATAACCTTTACAAGGCTTCCAAAAGGATAAAATTACTGTCAGATTTTTGCTCAGACAGCCTCTATAATGTTTCATGTACTGCATGCTTTCCTTATTTTTTTTTTCTGTTACCAGGAACTCTATTTCTGGAACCGTAAGAGGCGTTTTTTATGCGTTATCAGGTTATTGTAGATTCTGAATTTTTTTTCGTCACATTTATTCGTTATCGATATCTTATCTCCATTTTTTCTTCCAAACGTTCCACGAACATTAATTACTTTGCTGTGTTGAATGATCAAAAGTTGTTGTGGTTCGTTGGTGCCAACAATTTGTAGTCGAGAGTGTTGGAGTTAGTCTTATATATCGATTTGTAAATCCCCCAGGATTATTGAAATAATCTTGGTTTGTTTCATCTTTATTTATTTCTCGAAATGAAGCTCCTGCTCTGAAATTCTTCTGGAAGGGATCATTTGTCTAATACTTAATTACTCTAATTTTTCTCTCCTTCTGTACCTCTTTTAGAATATTGTTGATTCTGGGTTACTTTCATTCGTTTTCCTCTTTTTTTTTTTTTACTCTATTATTTTAGTACTATTCATTCCGCTTGTTTTACTCATCATTGTTAATATATCTTTTTGTTTTTATTTATGATTAAAGAACAAGTGATTTTAAAAGGCCAGTTATGCTGACATCGACGTATTTTGCTACTTTGGAGAAGTGCCCATTATTACTTACTATCATACCCGACTCGTCAAAATTGTCGGCTAAATATTTAGATACATATGTACACACGTGCACACAGACTCAACTCTTCCCACCCCTCCCCCTTTCCTAACTACAAAACGTCAGTTTCGGCAATTTGTGGCAGATTGTACTTTCCAAGTGTACCTGTCGGGGTACCCATCTCACAAGGGTATGACTACTACATCTCTCCCCCACCCGAAGGACGGGAGAAACCTATTAGTTATGTCTAGCAATGCCGCAGTATATAATATGCATATATATAATACATACATATATATATATATACATATATATATATATACATATATGTATATATATATATATATATATATATATGCATATATATATATATACATATATATATATATATATATATATATATATATATATATATATATATATATATATATATATATATATATATATATATATATATGTATATATATATATATATATATGCATATATATATATATATATATATATATATATATATATATATATATATATATATATATATATATATATATATATATACTGTATATATGGACACGTTACTCTTTATATAGGGGAGATTTCGGTATTTCTTCAAAATATCGCATCGATTCATCTGTATATAATCAGCATCCCATTAATGGACCTAATCATTCTCAGAATAGATAATCTTATATGCTACATTGGCTAAGCTTTGAGTCGCCACAGTACCAAAGCTATATGTACAATATATCCCTGCTTAAATGTGTTGGAGCGATTTATCGGAAAAGAGAAGACGGAGAACCAATATTATATTATAATCACCAATAGATCTTTACCCCGAAATTTTGTGGTTTCAAAGACAAACAGGGAAGCAAACGCCGGGACTGGGTCCAATTTTAAACAGCTGTGAGCGTTTTTTCTATTGAATAGTGTGGTTTCTAGAAATAACAAAATAGTGGTTATTGTCCCATTCATAATTTTAAACTCCCTAAAACCTCATCTTAGGCCAGCATTGGTCTTTGATCACTTTTTCTCCCGGTGATCCACATGGGCAGTTCTAATCCTTTTCTTTCAACTTGATTCTATTTTTCATAATAAAAAAACAGTTGTTTTATATTAAATTTAATACAATTGATAGGTTAAATATGTTTTTGACAATATTATAAATTGATTTGTTCACACATACACCCACACACACAAATATATCTATATTATATATATATATATATATATATGTGTGTGTGTGTGTGTGTGTATCTGTGTGTCTGTGTGTGTGTGGTTAATCATTGGAACCTCTGTTTCTTTGGACTGAGATCGGATCCACGGCCAACAAGACGCTATTATTATAAAGTTAAATCCCCCTTAGGTCTCTGATCCCGAGACAGAAAGAATTCGATATTTACAGGTATTTGTGGCTTATATGAATTATATAAATGTGTGTAAGTATATGCATATATATGTATGTAATGAATGTCATTTTTCTCTTCTAGAAAGCTTAAGATTTACTAGTAAGGCGATTGAAAGCAGAAACCTCAATATGCTCCAAAATTTTAAAGTTTCTGGTTTCAATCGCCTTTGTAATATATATATATATATATATATATATATATATATATATATATATATATATATATATATATATATATATATATATATATATATATATATATATATATATATATATATTATACTGTATATATAAATTCCCTAGGGATAAGGCGACCCAACCGCCCACCCTTTGAAGGTGCAATTAGCCAATCAGCAGTCTACACCCCTCCCTTGCTTGGGGGGCACTTTCATTGACAATTCCCTGTACGTAAAACACTCCATTGTAGACGCATGAGGGGGGGGGGGAGATTCCATATCTCCCCCAGACAAAGTGCTCTAGTGACCCCTCTTTTCATATGTCCGTATTTATCTTGCCACTGAAGGAGGCTGCTCCATGTAAAGGAGGACTTGATAAGCCCATGGCAGCTACACGCACCATAAGACTCGCCGCGATGATCGTTGGTTTGGGAGAAGCACAAATTATTATTATTATTATTATTATTATTATTATTATTATTATTGCTAGCTAAGCTACACCCGCATTTGGAAAAGCAGGATACTACGTATAAGTCCAAGGGATCCAACAGGGAAAAATAGCCCAGCGAGGAAAAGAAACATTTAAACTAAAAGAGAAGTAATGAACAATTAATATAAAATATTCAAAGAACAGTAACAACATTGCAATGCATCTTTCATGTTTAATCTATAAAAACAGAGTTACATTTTCCAATTCAACATTAAAAAGTTCGCTGCAAGTTCCACCAATTCAACTACCTGTTCAGGAAGATCATTCCATAACGTGGTCAAAGTTGGATTAAAGCTTCTAGAATACTGTGTGTTATTGGGATTCATCGCTGCTCTACCCCTTACAACACCCCGACTTTGTAGAGAAAGAAGAAGAAAACTGTGTAGCATCGAGTCTTATGATGGAGAAGGCATGACTATTAGCATTAACTGTATACGTAGTATTACGAACAGGATGGTATTGTCAGGGAAAATCTGAAACATACAAAGCAAACTCTCTGGACGACGGTGCTAGAGATTAGTATCTAGATCATGAATAAGAAATTTAGTTGACCTGTCCAACAAATTAAGATGAAAAATCGCACCTGTAAACCAGACGGGATAATATTACTCGAAAAAAGATCGAATGAAAGAATTAAAACACTTCTTCAGAATAGGTTGATCACCGAAAATCTTGAAAGACTTTCTCAATAAGCCGATTTTTTGAGCAATTGAAGAAGAGACACCGATTGTATTTCTCAAAAGTACATTTACTATGAATAATCACACCGAAAATTTTAAGTTATACACAGTTAAATAACATCAGCATTGTTGATATCCGGATGCTGAGGAGCTATTCGAAACTGTTTGAAGAACTAAGAGGTCATGAGATTAAGCTGTTCTTCTCTTTATATAATCACCCTTTACTTGAAAAGTAAACTTATCGTCACTTATACGTCTAAATAACAAAGATACTTCAAGTTTTATCAAATTATTTAATGTACAATTAATATAAAGTTTATGCCTTCCCAGTTCTTTTGATTCCAAAACAAAAATGATTATACATGTGCAAGTGGACCGGTAATTCTACATATAAAATTGTATATATATATATATATATATATATATATGTGTGTGTGTGTGTGTGTGTGTTTGTGTATGTGTGCGTATGTGTACACGTGTGTATATATATACTTTATATGTGTATGTATATATATATATATATATATATATATATATATATATATATATGTGTGTGTGTATGTAAATATATATGTATATATATAAATATATATATATATTTACACATATATATATAAAGAGAGTGAGAGATATGTGTGTTTGTGTATATGTTAGAACTAGTAGTCTGGTAGCTTAGTTATAATACTCATGTCACTTTAGGAAATTTTGAATATATAGCGAATGCAGTATGATATCAGCTCATTCCTTCCAAATCAGTTGTACCTCTGTTGACCTAACAATGATTTGGGTACTGTACCTGGCAGTTGATACCTACGGGCTGCAAGTGTGCGACTATAATGACTGCCTACCGGGCAATGCGCTTTAGGAACACATCATCCTAGATTACTTGCAGGGAATCAAAAATGTAGCAGAGTATATATATATATATATATATATATATATATATATATATATATATATATATATATATATATATATATATATATATCTGTATATATATACATATATATATATAATATATATATATATATATATATATATATATATATATATATATATATATATATATATATATATATATATATATATTCAAATATGCCACAAATTACATTTAATAATTAGAATCACTCTGCCAAAGTCTCAGACCCACAGGGAATTTCCATTAATGATGAATATTTCTTCCGGGCCAAGGTTTCGAACCTATGACCGATAGAAATGAGAATAAACATTTTACTTTTTCTTACTCGGCTGTAGAGAGCTTGGAGCCCATTATTTCTGGTAGTAGGTTGGCCAGGGCACCAGCCACCCGTTGAGATACTACCGCTAGAGAGTTATTGGGTCCTTTGACTGGCCAGACAGTATTACATTGGTTCCTCCTCTCTGGTTACGGTTCACTTTGCTTACACATACACCGAATACAGTAGTCTTGCCTATTCTTTACAGATTCTCCTGTCCTCATACACCGGACAACTCTGAGATTACCAAACAATTCTTCTTCACCCAAGGAAGTTAATTACTGCACTGTAATTTTTAAGTGGCTACTTTCCTCTTGGTAGGGGTAGAAGGGACTCTTTAGCTATGGTAAGTAGCTCTTCTAGGAGAAGGACACTCCGAAATCAAACCGTTGTTCTCTAGTCTTGGGTAGTGCCATAGCCTCTCTATCATGGTCTTCCACTTTATGGGTTAGAGATCTCTTGCTTGAGGGTACACTTGGGCATACTTTTCTATCTAATTTCTCTTCCTTTTTTTATAACGTTTTTTTTTAGTTTATATAGAGAATATTTATTTTAATGTTGTTACTGTTCTAAAAATATTTTATTTTTCCACGTTTACTTTCCTCATTGTACTATTTTCCCTGTTGGGGCCCTTGGGCTTATAGTATCTTGCTTTTCCAACTAGGTTGTAGCTTAGCAAATAATAATAATAATAATAATAATAATAATAATAATTATTATTATTATTATTATTATAATTATTATTATTATTATTATTATTATTATTATTATTATTATTCCTCCAAGGTAGAGAGAAATAAGAGTTGATTCCGCCTCTGCTATATTTGATTTGAGTCGGCTGAAGTCCAATCTCTGTCCATATTTCTATCGATCATAGGTTCTAGTTTTTGGCAAAGCAGAAATAATTGTTAGGAAATATATATATGTATATATATATATCTATCTATATATATATATATATATATATTATATATGTATATATATACATATATTTATATATATATATGTATATATATATATACATGTATATATATATATATATATATATATATATATATATATATATATATATATATACATATATTTTGCTAGATGGATATTTGTGTGATTGGAATATGAATAATTGTGGCAATAATGATTACCTTGCAAGTCAAGCTAAAGTAAAGGAAAACTCTTTATTCTGAATTTACCCATCAAATTTCGGTAATTATCAGTCTTTCTGCTGATAGAGCGGAAGACGTTTCTTTTTCCAAAAATCTTCTTTTTAGTAAAATTTAGTAATTTTTCCCAATAGATTCGATAGATGTATCGCGAAAGGTGTTTTAGGAGTTAGTTACCGTGGCCATCATAATTTAAATGGTAGTAGGTATTTTCAGGTTAGGGGAAGTTTTCGAGAGATTTTGTTATTTCACTGTTTGTATTACGTATCAGTGATAAGCTTTTTGCCGACTCCGTTTAACAACTGATACTAAAACTTTCTTCAATTGTAATGTTTTTCAACCGTGGTTGATAGAAAATTTGTTAGAAATTTGGTCTATAGATAATGATGTGGTCGATAGTCACTAGCTTACCCAGATTCATTACCTCTTGATATCATAATCCACTGATTTTGCTAATGGTTCTTTCATACTTATTTGAAATAAACTCAGAACTGTATATCATTATACCATTAACTATTAATTTTATTTCTATATTATCCGTTTTAAAGCGAAATAAATTGATTTGGCTGTTTGGTTCATATGTTGTAAATTTAAAAACGGGTTGAATTATTTAGGAAAAATCCCGTTAATAGTAAATTGTTAATGAGATTACCTTTCTTAGGATTTGATTATCACTGATTCTTCACTTATTCTTGTGTGTGAGTTGATTAGCAATGTTTTATATCAATAATCTTAACTCTTATTAGTTCCCCAAATCCCGACAGCGGCGGCAGCGGGCGGACGGGCTGCGAGAGGGGCGTCGTCTTCGCCTTTCTTAACGCAGGAAGTTGGCATCAAGAAGCTAGTGCCACGGGGACCAATATCAGAAGGGGGGGTCTTGGGGCAGGGCAGCAGTCAGTGAGCCTGCGGGCAGGGCCAGGTGCAGGGCTAGCATCATGTAGCAGCGGTCATTTCCGTCTGTACCACCGCTGTCTCCGTCTGTACCACCGTTAACACCTGGCGGTACACCCTCGACAGGAGAACCTATATACCCGCGTGACGTGGTACAAGCCGTCGGTGGCACTGCCTCGTACCGTCGTCAGCCGCTGCAACCTTCCTCCATACACTGCTACTGCTACTATTGCTACTACAACTGTACCTGTTGGCGAAGAACACAGGGACGAGCGCCACGCTAAAATAACGGAGCGATTCTTATCATCTTTAACAGGTGTAAGAGACCCGACGTGTGAAGTGATTTTTTTTTTTTATTATTATTCGTGATGATGCCGAGGAAGATACTCTAAACTGCTACCTGTTTTATTTAATGCAAAATATTTCTTGTAACGTTAATCTACCTCATAGCGACGAGACGAAGCCCTCGGTCAGCGATATTTTCCCTCAGGATCTCAGTCAAGTAACCTCACTTTAGTTCTAGGATTCGACAAAGGTTTGAGGAAGCGACTTCTCGAATTTGATTTGAAAAATTACAGAAGACGCCCCCACAGTCTCTCCAATCGTGGGCGTAACGCGTAATGACCCGCGGTAACGGTGGCACTGAGGAGTTGTGTCCTTTTGGTACTTCGGAGGAGCAGGCCACTAGTATCAGTCGAGGATGCCTGTGGTGTTCCTACGCTTTGCGTTAAGATGTTAATCAGCGAAGTTGTGGAATTGGTTGCAGCGATATTTTTATTTTCTGACGACAAAGTAACTTGTGATCTATCTGTCTTGCTTTAAGATATGATTATACAAGGTTTATAGAAACTTTGCACATCTCTCGGTTACAAATATCGCGACTCGGTAACATTCTGCATGCTAAAATCGACCTTCTAATCAGGAAAAAATAAGATTTTACAAGTTTAATAAAACAACAGTTTGAGTGTCCCTTCCAAAAGCAACGTTTTTACACCTTTGGCAAGCTTCAAGGAAACAAGTGAAATCGTTTAGCCTTTCTTTCTTTCGTTTTTTTTTTCTGTTAATTGGGTATCAACACGCCTCCCTTGGATATCTCTTGCAGTACACCTGAAGTGGTAGAAAAGAAATTGGCAGGATTTGTTTCGGAGCCAAAAATCAGAGGTAAAACCAATGTACTATTTACGCAATGATTTGATTGTGCTGGCATGTTGTTTTAACGAATATCATTTGTGTTATTTACTTTATGTTAAATTTTTAGCATGATAACATTCAAATAAAATATGCTCTAACTTTGTTGTGGTGAAATTTTTTATTATGGTTTTATTCATTGATTATTATTCAGTCATAATTTTATATAGAGATCGGTAATGCATGATTAATTGCATGGGCGTACTGCATATTTTTCTAAAGTTGTCACTTACAAAAATCTGCCCTGTACATATAATTGATCATGCCGCATGACTTGCGAACAGTGTGTGATCCCAGCGTAAAATCAACCAAGAAATTCGCGGAGAGGGCGTATTTTATGGCAGTAAAAGCGCTCTTATCTTGTAATATTATAATGAGAGCGAGGCCTTTTTTTTTTTTGAGTAAGCATACATAACACGAGATGGTCCATTCGCATCGCCTCATTTTTTTTTCTTTACGTGGAGTTTCATGTCCGTCGAGATGTATGAGCCATTATGAAAGGGATGGGTAAAAAAGATGTCCACGAGCTACTGTCGAGGTGTAACATTAGACGCGTAAGTTGTTTATTAGGCCATAACCTGAGAGCGCGATGTCTTAGGTGTGAAGATGTCTAGCCAGGTGTAGAGACGCATTCGGCGACTCCCTGTTGTCTTTGAGCTGTGCCTCCATTCACCACCTCCCAGCCCCCTACCCGCACCCATTAAACAGTAGATCGCTCACATGTGCCTTCTCTCTCTCTCTCTCTCTCTCTCTCTCTCTCTCATAATCAAACTTCGCCTTCGGTACCTTTCAATTGTGTTATTAATACTTTTCGTTTTCACAATTTTTTATTATTACCTCTCTCTCTCTCTCTCTCTCTCTCTCTCTCTCTCTCTCAAGTTTTAGCTTCCCCTTCATTTCATTTCGACTCTGTTATCAAAATTTTTAATTTTCAAAATCTTCTGTAATTAATTCTCTCTCTCTCTCTCTCTCTCTCTCTCTCTCTCTCTCTCTCTCTCAAGATTAAGCTTCCCCTTCATTTCCTTTCAATTTTATTATCAAAACTTTTCATTTTCAAAATCTTCTGTAATTACCCCCCCCCCCTCTCTCTCTCTCTCTCTCTCTCTCTCTCTCTCTCTCTCTCTCTCAAGATTAAGCTTCCCCTTCAATTCCTTTCAATTTTATTATCAAAACTTTTCATTTTCAAAATCTTCTGTAATTACCCTCCCTCCCTCTCTCTCTCTCTCTCTCTCTCTCTCTCTCTCTGAACTATGGGCTCTCACGTCCTACATTTTCTCAAATGGCTGATTATTTCACAATATAACTTTGTTGTTTGATTATTTCGTAATATACCTGCTTGGTTCTTTTTTCTCCAAATTGAAATCCGGTTCCTTTCTCTCTCTCTCTCTCTCTCTCTCTCTCTCTCTCTCTCTCAAGTTTTAGCTTCCCCTTCATTTCATTTCGACTCTGTTATCAAAATTTTTAATTTTCAAAATCTTCTGTAATTAATTCTCTCTCTCTCTCTCTCTCTCTCTCTCTCTCTCTCTCTCTCTCTCTCTCTCAAGATTAAGCTTCCCCTTCATTTCCTTTCAATTTTATTATCAAAACTTTTCATTTTCAAAATCTTCTGTAATTACCCCCCCCCCCTCTCTCTCTCTCTCTCTCTCTCTCTCTCTCTCTCTCTCTCTCTCAAGATTAAGCTTCCCCTTCAATTCCTTTCAATTTTATTATCAAAACTTTTCATTTTCAAAATCTTCTGTAATTACCCTCCCTCTCTCTCTCTCTCTCTCTCTCTCTCTCTCTCTCTCTGAACTATGGGCTCTCACGTCCTACATTTTCTCAAATGGCTGATTATTTCACAATATAACTTTGTTGTTTGATTATTTCGTAATATACCTGCTTGGTTCTTTTTTCTCCAAATTGAAATCCGGTTCCTTTCTCTCTCTCTCTCTCTCTCTCTCTCTCTCTCTCTCTCTCAGCTATGAGATTTTCCCACTTGGATATATTTCATATTATTTTTATTATTATTATTATTAATATTATTATCATTATTATTATTATTATTATTATTATTATTATTACAATCTGAGCTACAACTCCAGGTGAAAAAGCAAGATGCTATAAGACCAAGGGCTCCAACAGGGAAAAATAGACCATTATGGAAAGGAAACAAGGAAATAAATAAACGACAATAGAAGTAATGAACAATCAAAATAAAACATTTTAAGAACAGTAACAACATTAAATCAGATCTTTTATATATAAACTATAAAATCTTTAAAAAATAAACAATAGGAAGAGAAATAAGATAGAACAGCGTGCCCGAGTGTATCCTAAAGCAAGTGTAAGATATATTATTTTCATCTTTATTGATAAATTAACCATCTCTCTCTCTCTCTCTCTCTCTCTCTCTCTCTCTCTCTCTCCACTCAAAAATAATTTTACGCTGGTATTTTGCATGTCCCCGCTCGGCGGTCCCCCTCCTTCGCTCGAAGTACCTAACAGACATTAGACGATATATTTGTATCGTTTACCCGTGAAATAGACTCTTACCTGTCACAACCTCTCATACCTAACCGCTTCACTGTATTTCATTACTTATATATTCGCCTTGTTAAGTTCTTCGTATATAAGCTTAGTCATTTTCATGCAGAAAGTGACGCTGAGTGTCGCTGTATGCGAAACTCTTGACACATCTTTTTTTATTATTATTATTATTATTATTATTATTATTATTATTATTATTATTATTATTATTATTATTATTATTATTTGCTTAATTTGCTGTTCTTCCATGTTTTCATATTTGTACATATCTCATTGCAGCGTACTAAAAAAATAATTGCTTATTATTATTATTATTATTATTATTATTATTATTATTATTATTATTATTATTATTATTTCGTTTGAAGGGATGATCTACTGTTATTTACTTTCCGGTACTAAACTAGACTAATGGAAACACATTACTATCCACGTAAAATTTCCTTCCACCAATTGGACCCACCATAGTCGAATAATTACCAGGTACTTGATTCATTGCTAAGGTCAATAAAGTGAATATTTAAGGAAATGTGCCCAAATCTCATCTCCACGTGATTAGAATCAATTTGATAGGTAGACATTCTTATTGTTGGTGTCTGCATACATGCACATATTTAGAAGCCAATTTGTCAAAAATAAGTAAAATTAAGACTGTTAGTGTATGGTTATCAGTCTCTACTTATATGCAGCTGATCTCTCTCTCTCTCTCTCTCTCTCTCTCTCTCTCTCTCTCTCTCTCTCTCTCTCTCTCTCCCCTTTTCATGGGCCTCTTTTATACTTCCTTTTTCCTTATCTTTCGGAGTATTTTCTTTTTCTTATGGGCGAACGGTACTAATGATAGTCCCTTTTCTCTAAAATTTTCAGTTATAAAAGATTATGTAAGATTTGAAAAAGAATAGATTGTGAGTTAAACTTGCAGATCATTTACGTGGGCCTATTTTTAACTAACAATATTCAAATTGTTTACGTAACAACTTATGAAGAGGTTGCACCTAGAATGCCACATTTTTCATTCACAAATTGAATAATGACTGAACCTTCCATGAAAAGCCAAATACTTCTGGTGCCTTACACGCCTTTTTTACATAAAAAAATATTCAGATATTGTCCACTCGCCTTACTTAGGCTACGCCATTCATCTCTTTGGCTTGCGCTGACTCTAGCTTTCATGGGCAATGACGTCCTTGCTCCAAAATATACAGCCTTAAAACAATCGCCTTTTTTTAATATTGAGCTCTTCCTTATCACCCAAACTCTTTCCGATTGGGGACACCTTAACATGGTGAAAGGGTTTGTGTATCGTCATGATCAGTAAGGTTGTGCTAGGTAGGGCCATCCATACTAGGTTGGTTTGCTGTGCACGATTAGTTTAAAGCCTCCCAACATCACCAATTCGCACTGGCCAGCTTGTTGATGAAAATGGCCAAATCCTAGATATGACTAAGGACATGACATGTCTGAGGCCTTTGTCCTGCATTGGACTAGAAATGGCTGCATTTGTTGTTGTTTCATTCAAGGTTTCAGAACAACCCTGAAAATTCCCTTTTTATCATCTTGTCTTTTCTTATTCCCTTGACATTGCCAACAGATTTCAAAACGCCTCAATTCATCCCCCGCAAGAGGCTAGTACCGTCAGTTCACCGCTGTAAGCGCTACCTTGATGTCTTTGCAGCGTTCGTTGCTTCATATCATTCTGCTTTACATCTGTTTTCTCCTTTCTTCTTTCTTGCTCTCCAAATTCTTCTAACTCTTACTCAGAATTTCAACTTCTAGGTTTTGGCCAGAATTGCGCTTGGCCCCTAAATGACATCACAGGACTCAGCACCAAGCTATATACCTCAAATTTATAGATCCGACTATATCTCAATTCATCTTTTAACCTTTACGAATTGTAATATTCCCTGCATTATTATTATTATTATTATTATTATTATTATTATTTTTATTATTATTATTATTATTATTATTTTTATTATTATTATTATTACTTGCTGAGCTACAACCGTTGTTGGAAAAACAGGATGCCATAAGGTCAACGGCGCCAACAGGGAAAATAGCCTAGCGAGGAAAGGGATTAAGCAACTAACAATTGAAATATAATATTTTAAGAACAGTAACAACATTCAAATAAATTTTTCAGATCTAAACTATAAAAACTTCAAAAAATAAGAGGAAAAGAAATAAGATAGAATAGTGTGTCCGAGTGTACCCTCAAGCAAGAGAACTCTACCCCAAGGCAGCGGAAGACCATGGTACAGGGGTTATGGCACTACCCAAGACTAGAGAACACTGGTTTTGATTTTGAAGTGTCCTTTTAGAAGAGCTGCTTACCATAGATAAAGAGTCTCTTCTAATCTTACCAAGAAGAAAATAGATACTGAACAATTACAGTGAAGTCATTAACTCCTTGAACGGGGATGAATTGTTTGGTAATCTCAGCGTTGTCAGTTGTATGAGGACAGAGGAGAATATGTGAAGAATCTTCTTATTCTTCGTTTTTGTCTACATCTTTTCCCACTTCTATGTGGGGTTGATGTTTCTGGTCAGTTTTCTCCGTCTACCTCTGTCCCACACCTCATCACCGGTTATCCTTGATAGTCCAGACTATTCTGAGTATGTGTAGGCAAAGGGAAAATGAGCCGTAATCAGAGAGATGTATCCAATGTAGTGCTGTCTGGCCAGTCAAAGGACCCAATAACTCGAGCGGTAGTATCTCAACGTGTGGATGGTGCCCTGGCCAACCTACTACAACTTGTGCCTTTAATTTTCATCTAATTTTTCTTACTCTTCATGTACTTGGAAGACAGTTTATCTAACGTTATTAATACTACCAGAATATATGCATCGTCAAAATTGATGGTAACATCAAAGAAGATAAGATTAGCAATCCCTGATATAATAGAAAATTCCTGCCTTCATCAAATTTGGCCCTAGGTACATTTATTCTTGTTAATTACAGTGATGGGAGAGACTGAACCACTGCAGGTTTAGTCGTGGAATTCATTATCGTTGTTACACAAACAAAAATTGGCTTTAAAGAATCAAATCTTGTGTTGTTATAAGAGACTATAGATAAATTGAAACCTTTGAGTCAGTTTTACATCAAAAAACGGATCCTTGAAAAAATTTCTTTCTTAGATGGAAGGTGAAAATGGCATACGAAGGAAGCATAGGAAAAGTTAAAAAGAAACGAAAACCTAAGCCATGCAGCTGGGAAACGAAGGGACGCTGCAAAAAAATATTTTGATATTATCTACAGTGTGCCCAATTTTGTAAGCAGTCCTAACTATAATTATTATCAGTATTATAATTGTATTTTTTTTATTTATACTAATAATGCATTTTATCTGTAACATCATCTTACCGAATAACATGATACCAGTTGAAAATAGATTCCTTTGAATGATGCGGCCAATTCATTGTATACTTTACATTATTTATAAACTTAACAAAAATCTAATTATTAATGTAACTTTCACATTCTTCATCAAAGAAGGTTTCTCCCGAAGATAATTTTGATGGAATTTGACTGATAAAATCGTAAATCATGCGAAGAAAGATTTTACGTTTCGCGGGAAATCATTATTCGTCGATAATAGATTGTTTTTTGTATATTTTCATTTTTTACATGAAAGAATAATTTGTCTCACTGCCAATCATGTTATATCGTCTTATCTTTCAATTGAGATATTCGCCGTTTTCATAAATCTTCAGTTAACGCTAAATTTGTCAATATTGTAAGCAATTTCTTCGATAGGATTATTTTATGGATACACTAAAAACAGGATATTCAATATATCAGGTTGCAGACACTCAAATAACGCCCCCCATGTATATATATATATATATATATATATATGAAAGTGAATTGTTAATGTTGAATACAAGTGAAAGAAAAATAAGGTGGGTTATGAGCCGTTAGAAAAAGTTAGGAATGTGTAGGTATGTAAAGGCATGGTAAATAGGTTGGCATACATGAAGGTGTCGATTAGACTGTTTCGAGATGGTACGGCCATGTGGAAAGAACAAAGGATAATACTTTGGTGAAGTGTAATACAAGACGGTTAAGAGGGAGGCGAAGAGGAAGACGTAGATGGTGCCGGAGAAATGACTTGAAAGAGGTATCTGGAATCCAGGGCCTGAATATCTAAGAAGCTTTAGAGTGCTAACAAGTTTGATGCTCTAATTGAGCCTCCTGTTAATGTTACGGGAGTATTAAAAAGGGTTAATCCACGAATCAGCCATTGAAGTAATTTGGTTTAAGCCATCCTCTGTCGTGAGAACCGACTTAATGTTGAAAAAAAAATTATTGTTGATATTGTTTTAGATTTTATATATGTTTAAATATGTATTTGCGTGTTTTAGTGTCATAGCCTCTGTACCATGGTCTTCCACTGTCCTGAGTAAATTTCTGTTGCTTGAGGGTACACTTGGGCACACTATTTTATCTTATTTCTCTCCCTCCTTTTTTTCTAATTTAACATTGTTACTGTTCTGAAAATATTTCATTTTTATTGTTCTTTACTTCTCTTGTAGTTTATTTCCTTGTTTCAATTCCTCACTGTGCTATTTTTCCCTGTTGGAGCCCTTGGACTTATAGCATCTTGCTTTTCTAACTATGGTTGTAGCTTAGTTTGTACTAATAAACGACAAAAATTTAACAACATATATTCATTCTGCTTTTACAGTTCTATTATTATATTAGGAATTGTGAAAGTAGGAAGTGCGCGTATCATGCGTAAATAAAAATAGTTATTCAAGGAAAAACATGAATAATTGTGATACGTGAGTAATGTTATTTTGTTCCCGGATATTTGGAGTGGAACGTGTTTATTTCAACCAGAACAAAATTCATTTAGTGTGCCTTTTTTTCCTGACCCTTTCTCTTCGCTTTCTTTATGTTGTTAATAATCATTATAAATAGATTTTCGTTTCTTATCACTAATATATATCTTAAATTAATTTGAAAACAAAGCATAGAGAATAGCATTGGGAGTTTGGAATAGTCATCAGAATGTTATTTTCAGAAAATGAATGTTAGAAATAGATGTACTTTTTAATAGCCATATTTTATGTCCGTTTTTTTTAACACAAAGAAGATGAATCGCGAATGCTATAATGCTTCTAGTTGAAAAGAGTAAACTGAATCAGCAAAAATGTATGGAAAAATAAAGACTTAATTAAATGTTGAATTGTTTAGTAGACAATTATCGTTCCGAGATATAGCTTCAGATTTTGAGAAGAAAATCCTCTAGTGGATCCTCGTTGCCATTTTTGTTAAGCTGCTACTACTTAGATTGCTTATTCTGCTATAAATGATAATAATAATAATGTAATCATTAATCCTGTCACACTTGCTTAACATTAGAAAAAAATTCACCTTCCGGTCATATTGAACCTTAGCAAAGAAAAATGCTTCGTCACTGTCGAACGTTAGCGATGTATAAATGCTTTTCTCAGTGCTTCGTAATAATAGTTGGGCAATGCTTTCTGGTTGATATTATATAATTCCCGGAAATGACACATGGTAATCGAATAACAATATATAAAGTATATAAACTAGGTCGTTTCCATCAAATGACTAAAGTTATGTATAAAAATCTATGGTGCTATTTACTATCACTCTTATTAGCGGCTTCTATCAGTTTTAAATAATCCACCTTATCCTTCTCGTAAAATGTTTTTGTATATGGGTCAGGTAAGTTAACTGCGATGTCAGTTTCTGCCTTTAAGGAAAACATTCTCTGTGAAATCGTCATCATCATCATCATCTCTTACGCCTACTGACGGAAAAGGCCTCGGTTAAATTTCGCCAGTCGTCTCTATCTTGAGCTTTTAAATCAATACTTCTCCATTCTTCGCCTCCTACTTCACACTTCATAGTGAAATAATTCTAGATTTTAATTGTTATTAACCATCAAATTGCAAATTCCTCGTTCGAACGTTGGTATTATCAGTTTGTTCATTATTTATTTTTATTTTATGCCGATCTTGAAAGTCGTGTATACGAATCATGCAAACGAATTTTAGTAGTCTTTAATTAAAGGGGTTGAAGCAGTCGTTATATATGGATTTCTGATATTGTTGTGCACTTCATCCGTACGTTTAGTAGCTTCTTCCCACGAGCATCGGAACACAACAAATTTAATATATAAAAAACTATTGGTACATCACTTGGAATCACTATAAGTACATAAGGTATCTCATATATATATATATATATATATATATATATATATATATATATATATATATATATATATACATATATCTCAAATAAGCCATATATATTAATACATTAAAGTCTGGATTCTCTTAACGACCTCGGGATCAGAGCCCCAGGCGGAATCACCCAAAGACTATAGTATCAGACCGGCCGGGATTTGAACCCTGGTCCAGGATACCTGTATGCCAGTGAATGTTCACTGGCATACAGGTATCCTGGACCAGGGTTCAAATCCCGGCCGGTCTGATACTATAGTCTTTGGGTGATTCCCATACCACTGGCATACAGGTATCCTGGACCAGGGTTCAAATCCCGGCCGGTCTGATACTATAGTCTTTGGGTGATTCCCATACCACTGGCATACAGGTATCCTGGACCAGGGTTCAAATCCCGGCCGGTCTGATACTATAGTCTTTGGGTGATTCCCATACCACTGGCATACAGGTATCCTGGACCAGGGTTCAAATCCCGGCCGGTCTGATACTATAGTCTTTGGGTGATTCCGCCTGGGGCTCTGATCCCGAGGTCGTTAAGAGAATCCAGACTTAAATGTATTAATACATATGGCTTATTTGAAATATGAAAAACACGTTTAAATGTGCAAAAATTTATCATATATATATATATATATATATATATATATATACATATATATATATATATATATATATATATATATATATATATATATATATATATATATATATATATATATATATATATAGTCAGCCATTTCTGAATGGTACAGCTCTCGACTTGCTATGTTTATGACTGGCTCTCTTTAACTGCTTAGAAAACCAGTCAACTGTTAATGGGTAACAACGTTAGCATGTGCTGAGGTAAAAAAAAAAGGACTCGTGGTCAGCAAATTCATCCCTAACGATTTGCCTAAAAACTGGATTACTGAATGTATCCTTCGGGCTTCACTCACTCTAAATGAGAAAGCATGTTTATATATATATATATATATATATATATATATATATATATATATATATATATATATATATATATATATATATATATATATATATATATATATATATATATATATATATATAAGTTTATTGTCACTAACACACATGGTTTTATATATTCCAGCATTAAGCCACAAATAGCTTTTGATTTTGAATTCACTAGGAACCACAGAATCAAGGTGAAATTCCTTTCCTGTTAACTAGGCTTACTTTTCTCACACTATGATTTACAGTCTAAATATAGCTGACAGTTGACTTAGAACATTGGGCTATCAAGGGAGATAGCATAATGGTCTAAGTCAATTGTCAGCTTTATTTTGACTCTGCTATGGGTTCGAATCCTGGCCCGGTTAAAAGTATTTATCATAGAATGAAGGAGAACTCTCATTTATGATATGTTCTTATGTCGGGGCCAGGCTTCGAACCCATACCTCAGAGTCAACATAAAGCTGACAGTTGACTGTGACCGTTAGGCTATTAAGAGATATGGCTTAATGGTAACCTTAGTCAGCTGTCAACTTTACTTCTATTCCAAGGTATGGGTTTGATTCATGACCCAGGCAAAAGTACTTATCATAAAATGAATTTCTCCTTGGGTGTGTAAACCCAAGACAGAGTGATTTCGATTTTAGAAAATATATTAGGCTTGATACCTGAAATATTATAAGTATATACATACACACAAACACACACACACACACACACACACACACACACACATATATATATATATATATATATATATATATATATATATATATATATATATATATATATAATGTATATTTTCATAAAGCTGTTAAAATTCATTTTTAAACTGCTACATGAATGAAGGTGATTTTTATTGTTTTTGTTGTGTATTTGTTTTTTTTGATGAAAACAATTTGTTATTATTATTATTATTATTATTATTATTATTATTATTATTATTATTATTGTTGTTATTATTGTTGTTGTTGTTGTTCAAAACTAGCAAGTTCACTATTTAAACTTCAGTTAAAAATGTGAGAATTGTTCTGGCCGTAATACAAATGATATATGTTATGAATTAATACTATTTTTTATCATTATTAGTAAAGTTTAAAAAAATTCAAATCAACCAAGTTAAATATGCCATTGCTAAGCATTTTTCCGAAAATAGAATGAAGTAATGTACCCCAATTATTCTGAGTTATAGAAACAAAGTATAATACATATGGTATATGTAGTATAATGATATCATTATTAGAAAACTTGAATGAAATTCAAATGAACCATGTAAAAGGTGCCATTGCTAAGCATATTTCCGAAAATAGAATGAAATAATGTTCCCCCACTTTTAAAAGAAACAGAAACAAACTTTAATACACAACGGTCTATGTTGTAAAATGATATTGTTTTTATCATTATTAGAAAACTTGAATAAGATTCAAATGTACCATGTCAAAGGTGCCATTGCTAAGCATATTTCCGAAAATAGAATGACTGTATGTTCCCCCATTTTTATTTTTTTTTTTATTTCATATCGAAACAAAATATTGTCATAATAAGTTCTTTTACAACCAGTTGTTAATCACGATCTGATTTGATGCGTAATTCAATTGCCACAGAAAAGCAGAGGCGACGGCGAATTTAGCGAAGGCTTAGGGCCACAAGAGCCGAGCCATCTCACCGCCCCCGCCAGGAGCTGTCAAAACATTGTCTATTTTGGAGTCATTGTCTCTCTCGCCATTGATCCCCTTCTCTTACTTGTGTAGTTGTTTGTTTGTGAATATTGGTTGTCTGTAAGCGAGAGAAGAAGGGAAGAGATAGGATTTACCCTCCTCTGGTTTGGTATCTTTGCTTACTTTTTTCTTCTTTTCTTCTATTTTCTCCCAAAGTTTACTCATATGTATTGGATTATTTATAGACCTCATGTTATAGTTATTTTGCTAAACGATTGGGGATACATATTTTTATTTCTTATTAATTTTAATTCTCTCTCTCTCTCTCTCTCTCTCTCTCTCTCTCTCTCTCTCTCTCTCTCTCTCCTCTCTCTCTCCTCTCTCTCTCTCTCTCTCTCAATTGAATGTGATGGAAAAGTATGTATATATATATATATATATATATATATATATATATATATATATATGTGTGTGTGTGTGTGTGTATGTATGTATATATATAGGTCTGCATATATACACGTATAACATATATATATATATATATATATATATATATATATATAATGTGTGTGTGTGTGTTTATTCCTTTTATCTTCCATATTAAGAGAACAATGTAACATCCAGTCCCAGCAATTCATACAGCTATGCGCTATACATTTTCCTAGCAGTTGCCCTATACATCTCCTTATCTGTTTGTCTCCACCTCCCTGGCGTTATGATGTAGGCGATATATCGCGGGGGATGTATTCCGAGTGTTAGACAGACATATGTAAGCAACTTATCTTCCAATATTTTACCTTCTTGACAGCATAATGGCACCCGTGGCGTTACGTGGGGAATGAATACGGGCCAGAGGAACTTTTGCTACTTTTCATAAGGGTCGAATGGCCATTCGTCATTCTATAAATGTTTTTTATCTATGCTTAGGACTCTTGTCTGATTCATTAGGCCTGCCGCTGCCGTCGTGACGCGGGTCCCGTGTGTTTATGTTACTTTGTATTCTTAAATAATCTTGTGATTTATTGCGCTGGTTTTTTAAGTGGTGGATACAGGGTCTTCGATAAGTTAAGATAAAGATAGAAGACTTTTTTTTATTGTGGGTTTGTGTTTGTATATTCTGTATTGCGCTTGTTTAGTTAATTCCTCATATAGGTGTCACAGAAAATGGAGGAGATTATATTTTAAAGAATTATGACACTTGCTTCAAACTTTGTTTATAGGAAATATTTATTTTAATGTTGTTACTGTTCTAAAAATATTTTATTTTTCCTTATTTTCTTTCCTTATTGGGCTAATTTCCCTTTTGGGGCCCCTGGGCTTATAGCATACCGCTTTTCCAACTAGGATTTTAGCTTAGCAAGTAATAATGATAATGATAATAATAATAATGATGATAATAATAATAATGATAATATTTATTTTGAATGTGGGTAATTTAATTAATTTACATTGTCAACTTTCCCTTATAAGTAATATACATATTCACGAAAATTAAGTCTGTTATGTGCATAAGGAAACTATTTAATGCTAGCAATGAGCATATCACTAGAATGATGTTGAGATTTGGATGGGATAAAAGGTTTTCTTCCGTAGTGTTTTTGGTGGAGTTTTTGGCAAGAACTAAATGGGTCTCTTAGACTCGGAAGTATGAGCAAACTTTTGATTGGTAAAAAAAAAAAAAAAAAATTAGTGTTTTTTTTTATTCACTAGCAAGTCACTATTAATGATCATATATCGCATGAAGAGAGGATTTACCATATCACATATATACAGCAATATATACTAATACACATTCATATATATATATATATATATATATATATATATATATATGCGTGTGTGTGTGTGTGTGTGTGTGTGTGTGTGTTTGGTAATATGTGTGTATGTGTGCGCTTGTGTACGTGAGTATTTATATATGCATATATATATATATATATATATATATATATATGCCTGCATCCAACTCTTAAATTTCAGGAAATCTTCATCTTAATTAACTTTTGTCATATTTTCTTACTCCTCATTTTTAATGACAAAGAACATCTCTCTCTCTCTCTCTCTCTCTCTCTCTCTCTCTCTCTCTCTCTCTCTCTCTCTCTCTCTCTCTCTCTCTCTCTCTCTCTCTCTCTGTTTAAATAGAAATGATCATGCCGTACTCAAATATGTAGATGGACAGGCAAATATACATGAAGGATATTCAAGAAGTTGACTGATATTGATCGGGGCGTTTTGGAATGTAAAGTAACGGAGATGATTTGAACCTTCTGATGAACCCATCTTTTAACTTTTTTGAACTCTTGTAAACCTTTTTGTTCATTGAACCTTTTGAATTCTAGTGAATTATCTTCAAGGTTTTGAGTCTATATATATATACAGTATATATATATATATATATATATATATATATATATATATATATATATATATATATATTAATGTCTATATATATACATATATACATATATAGATATATATAAATAAATATTTGTATATATATACATATATATATACATTATATATATATATATATATATATGTGTATATATATATATATATATATATATCTTCAAGGTTTTGAGTCCTGTGATAAATCGATTTTTTTACATTTTGATTCCATGTCTTGGATCCATTCATTAATTATACAACCTTCTAATGTCTACTTCTATGAGGCATCAAAGCCCGTAATATTACTATTTAGAAGATCGAACCATCGATCTTTGAAAGCTCGAATCCCTTAATGGACCCATCTTTGGTAATTAGAACCCCTTAATGAACCTATCTTTCGAAGTTAGAACCCCTTAATGGACCCATCTTTGGAAGTTCGAACTCCTTAATGGACCCATCTTTGGAAGTTCGAACCCCTTAATGGACCCATCTTTGTAAGTTTGAACCCCCCTTAATGGACCCATCTTTGGAAGTTTGAACCCCTTAATGGACCCATCTTTGTAAGTTTGAACCCCCCTTAATGGACCCATCTTTGAAAGTTCGGACTCCTTAATGGACCCATCTTGTGAAGTTCGAATCCTTTAATGGACCCATCTTTGGAAGCTCTAAACCCTTTATGTACCCATCTTTGTAAGTTCGAACCCCTTAATGCACCCATCTTTGGAAGTTCGAACTCCTTAATGGACCCATCTTTGGAAGTTCGAATCTCGTAGTGGACCCATTTTTGGAAGTTCGAACTTCCGAGTGGACTTATCCTTAGAGTTTCGAACTCCTAAATGTACCCATTTTTGGAAGTTCGAACTCTTTAATGGACCCATCTTTGAAAGTTCGGACCCCTTAATGGACCCATCTTGTGAAGTTCGAATCCTTTAATGGACCCATCTTTGGAAGTTCTAAACCCTTTATGTACCCATCTTTGTAAGTTCGAATCTCTTTGTAGACCCATCTTTGGAAGTTCGAACCCCTTAATGCACCCATCTTTGGAAGTTCGAACTCCTTAATGGACCCATCTTTGGAAGTTCGAATCTCTTAGTGGACCCAACATCAATTAACACCTCTCTGTAATCCCAAATCAATTTATGAACTGTCTTTACATTCCCTAGACCCTAGATGGACTCTATTTTAATATTCGAACCCATAGATGAACTATTCTTTAAACATCGGAACTAGCTGATGACCTCATATTAAAATTCGAACCCCCTCTTAAATGATTAAAATCCTTTTAAACCTTCATGCTGAATAACGTTATCCCCTATATTAGGTAATCAATCAAATTTGATAATTTTTGCATTAAAAAGGTTGACTCTTTCTCTGTATATAATTGGGCATTTGCCTATATATATAGTTACTGTTTGCTGATTGTCTTCCCCTTGGCTACAGGTGATAAACTATGAGCTATCTAATTTATTACTGAAATCTACTATGATCAATTCAGGACTCACCGATAAGATTAGGCTAAAAATCGCGACTTATCTTTTTGCTAAGGATTCGTAATGTTTACGTAACTAATTGCAGGACATTATTACAGCAGTTCGATGTTCCTTATTAGGCTCTCATAAGTATAACTTAATCGAAGAGACAAATCCTTTGGCTTATTTTTCTAGCGGAAGTCAATTTTAATTTGACAGAAACTGTATTGGGTCAATTTTGGCTTGACGGATTTTATTGTTTCATGATTCTTTGGTTCTGCTTTAGCTTGTGTTACAAAGAAAAAGTAGTATTTGCAAAATAAAAAGGCAACAGCTTATTGTGAATACATAAAGATATAGGCTATTAATAACAGTAGAAATTTAAGGTTAGTGATTAAATTAAATGATTTCTTACTAAATTGCGTCTGAATCCATAATAAGCCAGATCGACGGACGTAATTAGAATCGAAGTTATTAATAAAGATAACAAAAGTAACAATCAAATGAAATGAAAACTAAATTTTCAGCCATCAGTGTGTGACACTTCATCCACATGTGGCGGATGACTGCTCGGTTCTCGGATGACTGAAGATAAAATTCGTGCGGAAACATACGGGAAGGTTGTGTCGCGTTGCCATGGTTTCATTGGGTCCTTCCGCGTTTCATAGAACAGAAAATCGCTGTTAAGAAATCATGAAACAGCAAAAGGAAATTAAAAAAAAAAAAAATAGTTGTTGAAGTGATCGAACGCTTTCGTTAGAACCAATCGAGGTAATTAATCTCAATTGATGTAGGTGTGACTGCAACCATCTCTCTCTCTCTCTCTCTCTCTCTCTCTCTCTCTCCTCTCTCTCTCTCTCTCTCTCTCTCTCTCTCTCTCGTGGTCTAGTGGTAGCCCGCTCAGCTGACAATATGAGTGTCCTATATTCAATTCTGATCAGACCAAGAGCAGCAAGCGCTTCTTAAAATCCAGTCTAACTCTTCGCCTTAGAATTATATACCTGGTTGTAAGTCGACCGTTGCAGATTTAGTGAGAGAGAGAGAGAGAGAGAGAGAGAGAGAGGAGAGAGAGAGAGAGAGAGAGAGAGAGAGAGAGAGAGAGCGCTTCCTAAAACGCAGTATAACTGTTCGCCTTACGAACGAATTTGATACTTAGTTATTGGTCGACTACAAGTTGCATCTGGGATGGCAAAGAGAGAGAGAGAGAGAGAGAGAGAGAGAGAGAGAGAGAGAGAGAGAGAGAGAGAGAGAGAGCACCACTCGACGCTGCGAATATCCTCTGAGATGTCAAAAATTGTTAGCGGGATAGGCCAGACAAGGTAATCTCAACTCCACTGGGATGAAACCATTCATAAGTTATTGTAATTAGATCCTGACTGCCTTCGAGTCGTTCATTTCCTTAATCTACTTCTTTTAAAAGATAACACTGTTTATCGTTTCCGTGTCATGTCTTTGGACTATTTTTTAGTGTAGCCATTTCTTTAAAAGCTCTTCCCTTTCACTGTAATCTCATCATGCCGATTGAATTGGTTTCCCGTTTAATTCTGATTGCCGTTTTATGGATATACTTGAACGTTTTGTCAATTCCTATAATTTTTTTGGACAGTACATCAATGTTTTGACGTGTTATTGTTCAAATAGGTTTCATCAGTAATAATTTCAAATCAGAAAAGAAACACTACTACTACTACTACTACTACTACTACTACTACTACCACTACTACTACTACTATTATTATTACTACTACTACTACTGCTACTATTATTATTATTACTACTACTACTACTACTACTACTGCAAACCAACCACATCAAATAAAAAAATGGTCTGGAATAGGAGCTCTCTTAGTTATGTTGCTATCAGTGAGTAATAGTTGAAGGTCATGCTGGTACCTATAGTAACGATATCTACAAATTCTGTGTAATTGTTTTAAGCAGCTGGAATGTAACGTTAGTATAGCATTTTCTAGTTGTGCAAATATTTACGATTTCCCCTTATATATTCATAATAGATGCTCACTTTTCCTTGTTTATGCTTTTGTTGTGAGAATTATTAACCTTGAAAGTTCGTTACAAAATTACTACGCCCAAGTAACTTGGCGTCGAATAATTTCTGAATAAATATTGATTCGTGATCAAATTATCCCGTCTCTGTAAAAATTGTCATACATAACAAAATCGAGCAAGGCTTAATTAAATGATAGAAAATAAGCATTACTTAAGCCCTTGTTGAATGATGGAAGTCATCTTTCCTCATTATCATAGCAGTTTTTTTCTAACTTCTTGGTCATTGGGACATGTCATAAGAACATATAAGATTGATTGATTTTTTTTTTTTTTTTTTTTTTTTTTTTTTTTTTTTTTTTTTTGAGGCGCATTTGCACTGACTCGCAAGGGTGCCCTTTTAACTCTGGAAAGTTTCCTACTAGCTGATTAGTTAGATTTGTTTTGCCCAACCAATCAGCTATTAGGAAACTTTTCCGAGCTAAAAGGGCACCTAAGGGAGTCGGTTCAAATGCGCCTCATTAAAAAAGATTGAGTATAGATCGATAGGTTATTGGTTATGAATGTTTAGTTATATCATGCAATATTATTTCGATTTATTTCTTTCTAGAAAAAATTCTGTTTCATGTATAATTCTAAACTTTTGCACATTTTCATCTGCATTTTGATTTTTGGCTGCCGGTACGATATGGTTGAGTTTATAACAAACTTTGATGAATTTGGTTCCTATGATTATTTGTGAATTGATTTATGAAAACCAATGTTGTCTCACAAGGGGTTATTATTTTTGTTATGCTACGTATCTTTTTGTGCTTTTCACATACACATTTATTCATAATTTCTAAATGTTGCTATGGCAGTAGACATCCCAATGAAGCTATTTATCAGTAGGGTCATTAAATGATATTCCAATCATTTATAAAATAACATTATAATTTATGGCAACATTTTTAAGAGTATTTTGACAGCAATGACCTTAAAGTATGGTTACACTGAAGTCGTGTTGAATGGGACTAACATATAATTAATAGCTCTAATCCAGCCAGTCTTCATTAGGTTTTCTTGTTTCTTCTTCCTTATCTTCTTTGGTTTCTCTTTTACTTTACCGTACTCTCTCTCTCTCTCTCTCTCTCTCTCTCTCTCTCCTCTCTCTCTCTCTCTCTCTCTCTCTCTCTCTCTCTCTCTTCCTTTCACTTCATATCACGTGAGGCTGAACCACATTTTCCTCCCCCTTTTCTCTCTCTCTTTTTACTTACTTTGGCCTAATGATGCACATCCACCCTCATTCATTTTGACTGATAATTAACAGAGTGCCTATTGTTAAAATCAGTGTTAAACAACCATCACCACTTGCCAGGCTCCGGCTCCCATCCCCTCACCGCACCAAACCCCACCCAACCCCATACTCCTTTAATACCTCCCTCCTCATACATGCCTCACAGGGGGTCCACCATCCCACCCCTTTCACCCCCGGAGAGCATCAAAGCTCACCTGGGGGCGCTCCACTCTCCCTCCCCTGCCCCTCCCCAAGGCTCCTCCCCGCCTGAATGACTAGCTGTCACTCTCTTTATTTCGTTAAGGCTACTGAAGAAGGTGGCTGTCAGCTTTTTTGCTGAAGGCCCAACAACTGTCAGTCAGATGATCTGGCCTGTTGACGAGGGGTTTGTCTAGGAGATGATGCCCCTGATAGTTTTGAAACTCCACATAGCAGTGATTAAGGTTTACCATCGTAGATAACATTGTTTGTCAGGCGATTGCACCTCGGCCATTTAGCCAAACCATACGAAGGTGCTAATTTCGGAGACTGCCAAGTATTTTCAGATGATTCAATTTTCACATTTTTAAGAATTGTTTTTCATGTTTACTCTTTTGTTAACTTTTTTTTTCTTTTTTTTTTTGTAGGGATTATACTGGCCAGGCTATTCTTCATTACTGGATTAAATGTTCTATGGTCACACGTAATCTCCATGTCTCAACATATATAGAGTCTGGATTTTAAGAGTCACATTTTCACTTCCCTAAATTTATCATTTCACACCCGTTCTTCCCATCATCTAACCCTATTCTCTCCTTCCTTGCGTCACTATTTCTCTTCCTGCTCCTCATAAAAACCTCCATTTGTACTTGAGGTTAGAGTATCAGTCACTTCACCAGGACAAACACTCAAAAGCGTGTCTCGGAATACCGTGCTGGTCTTTAAGTATGACGTATGACTCTCCGTGTATGCTCTCACGTCAGTCCCGGGGATACACTCAGGTTAATTTACAGTTTAAGGGTCCTCCCATCTGAAAAGGGGTATGGAAGAGCTATGGTGAATAAATATCCCGTCGAGCACCTGTATGGAAAGACAATGCCGGCCCTTTATTGAGGAGCGATTGGGAATATCCATTTCTCCTCTTTTGCTTAGTTGGATCTCGGGTCTCGTTGTGAACCATTGCCATTCGGTTTGTCTGCACTTGGGATCGACATGAATTCGGAAACTAATAAACTCAAGTAGGTAGATTTGACGACATGAATTTGGAAACTTATAAATTCAGTTGGGTAGATTTGACGGGGGAATTTGAAAACTTATAAACTCAATTGGGTAGATTTGATGGTATGAATTTGAAAAATAAATTCAATTGGGTAGATTTGACGCGTGAATTTCGAAACCTATAAACTCATTTGGGTAGATTTGACGGCATGAATTTGGAAACATAAATTCAGTTGGGTAGATTTGACGACATGAATTTGGAAACCTATAAATTCAGTTGGGTAGATTTGACGACATGAATTTGGAAACCTATAAATTCAGTTGGGTAGATTTGACGACATGAATTTGGAAACCTATAAATTCAGTTGGGAAGATTTGACGACATGAATTTGGAAACCTATAAATTCAGTTGGGAAGATTTGACGACATGAATTTGGAAACCTATAAATTCAGTTGGGAAGATTTGACGACATGAATTTGGAAACCTATAAATTCAGTTGGGTAGTTTTGACGACACGAATTCGGAAACATGAATTCAGTTGGGTAGATTTGACGACATGAATTTGGAAACATAAATTCAGTTGGGTAGATTTGACGACATGAATTTGGAAACCTATAAATTCAGTTGGGAAGATTTGACGACATGGAATTGGAAACCTATAAATTCAGTTGGGAAGATTTGACGACATGAATTTGGAAACCTATAAATTCAGTTGGGAAGATTTGACGACATGGAATTGGAAACCTATAAATTCAGTTGGGAAGATTTGACGACATGAATTTGGAAACCTATAAATTCATTGGGAAGATTTGACGACATGAATTTGGAAATCTATGAATTCAGTTGGGAAGATTTGACGACATGAATTTGGAAACCTATAAATTCAGTTGGGTAGTTTTGACGACATGAATTTGGAAACATATGGATTCAGTTGGGTAGATTTGACGACATGAATTTGGAAACATAAATTCAGTTGGGTAGATTTGACGACATGAATTTGGAAACCTATAAATTCAGTTGGGAAGATTTGATGACATGAATTTGGAAACCTATAAATTCAGTTGGGAAGATTTGACGACATGAATTTGGAAACCTATAAATTCAGTTGGGAAGATTTGACGACATGAATTTAGAAACCTATAAATTCAGTTGGGAAGATTTGACGACATGAATTTGGAAACCTATAAATTCAGTTTGGAAGATTTGACGACATGAATTTGGAAACATAAATTCAGTTGGGAAGATTTGATGACATGAATTTGGAAACCTATAAATTCAGTTGGGAAGATTTGACGACATGAATTTGGAAACCTATAAATTCAGTTGGGTAGATTTGACGACATGAATTTGGAAACCTATAAATTCAGTTGGGTAGTTTTGACGACACGAATTTGGAAACATATGAATTCAGTTGGGTAGATTTGACGACATGAATTTGGAAACATAAATTCAGTTGGGTAGATTTGACGACATGAATTTGGAAACCTATAAATTCAGTTGGGAAGATTTGACGACATGGAATTGGAAACCTATAAATTCAGTTGGGAAGATTTGACGACATGAATTTGGAAACCTATAAATTCAGTTGGGAAGATTTGACGACATGGAATTGGAAACCTATAAATTCAGTTGGGAAGATTTGACGACATAAATTTGGAAACCTATAAATTCAGTTGGGTAGATTTGACGACATGAATTTGGAAACATATAAATTCAGTTGGGTAGATTTGACGACATGAATTTGGAAACCTATAAATTCAGTTGGGAAGATTTGACGACATGAATTTGGAAACCTATAAATTCAGTTGGGAAGATTTGACGACATGAATTTGGAAACCTATGAATTCAGTTGGGAAGATTTGACGACATGAATTTGGAAACCTATAAATTCAGTTGGGTAGTTTTGACGACATGAATTTGGAAACATATGAATTCATTTGGGTAGATTTGATGACATGAATTTGGAAACATATGAATTCAGTTGGGTAGATTTGACGACATGAATTTGGAAACCTATAAATTCAGTTGGGAAGATTTGACAACATGAATTTGGAAACCTATAAATTCATTGGGAAGATTTGACGACATGAATTTGGAAACCTATAAATTCAGTTGGGAAGATTTGACGACATGAATTTGGAAACCTATGAATTCAGTTGGGAAGATTTGACGACATGAATTTGGAAACATATGAATTCAGTTGGGTAGATTTGACGACATGAATTTGGAAACATATAAATTCAGTTGGGTAGATTTGACGACATGAATTTGGAAACCTATAAATTCAGTTGGGTAGATTTGACGACATGAATTTGGAAACCTATAAATTCAGTTGGGAAGATTTGACGACATGAATTTGGAAACCTATAAATTCAGTTGGGAAGATTTGACGACATGAATTTGGAAACCTATGAATTCAGTTGGGAAGATTTGACGACATGAATTTGGAAACATATGAATTCAGTTGGGTAGATTTGACGACATGAATTTGGAAACCTATGAATTCAGTTGGGTAGATTTGACGACATGAATTTGGAAACCTATAAATTCAGTTGGGAAGATTTGACGACATGAATTTGGAAACCTATAAATTCAGTTGGGTAGATTTGACGACATGAATTTGGAAACATATAAATTCAGTTGGGTAGATTTGACGACATGAATTTGGAAACCTATAAATTCAGTTGGGAAGATTTGACGACATGAATTTGGAAACCTATGAATTCAGTTAGGAAGATTTGACGACATGAATTTGGAAACCTATAAATTCAGTTGGGAAGATTTGACGACATGAATTTGGAAACCTATAAATTCAGTTGGGAAGATTTGACGACATGAATTTGGAAACCTATAAATTCATTGGGAAGATTTGACGACATGAATTTGGAAACCTATGAATTCAGTTGGGAAGATTTGACGACATGAATTTGAAAACCTATAAATTCAGGTGGGTAGTTTTGACGACATGAATATGGAAACATATGAATTCAGTTGGGTAGATTTGACGACATGAATTTAGAAACATAAATTCAGTTGGGTAGATTTGACGACATGAATTTGGAAACCTATAAATTCAGTTGGGAAGATTTGACGACATGAATTTGGAAACCTATAAATTCAGTTGGGTAGATTTGACGACATTAATTTGGAAACATATGAATTCAGTTGGGTAGATTTGACGACATGAATTTGGAAACATATGAATTCAGTTGGGTAGATTTGACGACATGAATTTGGAAACATATAAATTCAGTTGGGTAGATTTGACGACATGAATTTGGAAACATATGAATTCAGTTGGGTAGATTTGACGACATGAATTTGGAAACATATGAATTCAGTTGGGTAGATTTGACGACATGAATTTGGAAACATATAAATTCAGTTGGGTAGATTTGACGACATGAATTTGGAAACATATGAATTCAGTTGGGTAGATTTGACGACATGAATTTGGAAACCTATAAATTCAGTTGGGTAGATTTGACGGCATGAATTTGAAAAATAAATTTAATTGGCTAAATTTAACGACATAAATTTAGAAATTTATAAATTCCACTGGGTAGATTTGACGCGTGAATCTGGAAACTTATCAACTCAATTGGTTAGATTTGACGGCATGAATTTGGAAACCTATAAATTCAGTTGGGTAGATTTGACGGCATGAATTTGAAAAATAGATTAATTTGGGTAGATTTGACTCATGAAGTATAAACTCAATTGGGTAGATTTGCAGTAAACAGTTAAAATCGTTAAATAATATTCACATTTTTCACTAAAAGAATTCTTTGTGGTTGGTGATTCATTGAGAGAGAGAATTGACGATTAATTATCTTTATTTGAATAGTTAGTTCCATCGAGGAAATGCACTATTATAAAGGATTAATCTTCGATCAAATGTCATGTTGTAGTCGGTTGTGTTGGCAACACGAAAATATTATATTTTCATTATTATTATTATTATTATTATTATTATTATTATTATTGCTAACTATACTATATTTCTTCCTCAAGAATTTATTGATGATAACTAATTGAATGCTAAGATGCGTTCTTTCATATTTCCTTTTTTCTTTGTACTTATATTCTGTTATTAATCTCTTAGAGCGAATGATTAATCGTGATTTTTTTTATGAGATTAAACAAAATATGGTCGATTTGATTCTTGAAACTGCAAGATTAGACATTGATGATAGGAAAAAAAAAATTCCTGGTGAAATATGATGATTGATCTCCCTAGAATTTATATTTTCCTTTTTCCATGATCACGAATTTTCGTTTCATATTATTATTATTATTATTATTATTATTATTATTATTATTATTATTATTATTATTATTATTATTATTTCATGTTTGCGAGTTATATTTTATCAATATTATATGTTTACGATTTATATTTTTATATTATTACTATTATTATTATGGAACAAGAATATAAATCCATTCAAGTGAAGTAAAAAAAAAAAAAAAAAAGAATTGAGTAAAAAAAAAAAAAAGGAATATTCAGTTGTCAATACTTTGAAAAATATGCATACAACAATATTGGTGAAAAAAAGTACCTTAGTGATTTTACATTTTACTTTTTTTTTAATTAATTTTTCTTAGATAATCCTCACCTTCTCTATGATTACGAATTTTTCAGCACGATTTATTTCTGGTTTATACTTTTTACGTAATCATTCATAAATGATAAGCTTGCATAACCCTTTGGTGGGTTTTAATCTGTTTAATGATAGTGATTTCATCTTTCACTAATAATGATGCAATCATGATAAAGTATGTGAAAGGATTACTAAGAGATTTTCCTTTTATTTGTTTACTGTGGCTTCTCCCTAACCCCGTCTTCTAGCCCTTCCAAGCCCCTACCCAACCACACTTAAACTGTCCCCCCCCCCCCCCCCCCGCCACCTCCTATCCCCTTCCCTAGCAGGCACTGGCTCATTACAGCGAAGTACTCTTAGTGTTTACTCCATTTATCTTAGTCATTGCCGTTGTAATCATAAAAATAGATTTCCTTTTCATCCGAACAAATATTGCTACTAGCGTAAATAATCACTGCACAATGGGTAAGAAATAGAAAGGGGAAAGAGAGCATTTTTATGGCGAATCCAGGCCACGGAGATAGATTGGAAAGGAACTTTCGGTGAAGGATATATAACTAGATAGATATATATTACCATTAAGGACTTTGGTAAGAGAGGCAGAGTTTTTAAGAAAGACTCCAAACAGTGAAAGTAGTTAAAATGTGATAAGTTAGTGGGAGAGATAGACATACACTTGAAAAGAACAATATTTGATAAAGGAATTTTGGCCAAGAGTAACATTTATAAGAAGAGCTAGAAAGATATGTTTTTAAAACTTTGATAAGTGAAAGATAGATGGGGAAGAGTTTGGTACAATTTAAAAAGAAACGCAGGATCAATACGATAATTTCAATTAAGAAAAAATAAAATAATTCATGCCATGGGGAGGTTTTTGAAAAGGGCGTTGGCATTAAAAAAATGAGTAAAAGACCATTGTTAGAAACATTCCAGACCCTAGAGATGCTTCTAATAGTAACAATGGGCGTGTAGTTCAGAAGCCAAGTTAAACAGTGAGACCTCGTGAGTACCGCTAAGAGCTTGTTAACAATGAGTAGTTTTACGTGTTAAACCTTTCTATGCATGAACACGTTCCAGCCCGACTTTTGGATTTGAGTTTTATCATTAATTCGTTGTTTTCAATTAAATACATTTCCATGTTAGTTTCTTTTTAATATAAAAGCCAGTACTCTATTTCCATAGAAATCTTTTACGCAATTTAACAATTCTTCTTCTCCCAAGGGGTTAACTACTGCACTGTAATTGTTCAGTGGCTACTTTCCTCTTGGTAAGGGTAGAAGAGGCTATTAGCTATGGTAAGCAGCTCCTCTAGGAGAAGGACACTCCAAATCAAACCATTGTTCTCTAGTCTCGGGTAGTGCCATAGCCTCTGTACCATGGTCTTCCACTGTCTTGGGTTGGAGTTCTCTTGCTTGAGGGTACACTTGGGCACGCTGTTCTATATAGTTTCTCTTCCTCTTGTTTTGTTAAAGTTTTTCTAGTTTGTATAGGAAATGTTTATTTCAATGGTTTTACTGTTAAAATATTTTATTTTTCCTTGTTTCCTTTCCTCACTGGGCTATTTTCCCTGTTGGGGCCCTTGGGCTTATAGCATCCTGCTTTTCCAACTATGAATATAGCTTAGCATTTAATAATAATAATAATAATAATAATAATAATAATAATACATTTTTGGAAGTTATTGAAGGTTCATTTAAATTCTGAGAGGTATAG
>NC_090755.1:2630172-2642672 GCF_036898095.1 Palaemon carinicauda | reverse complement strand
TTTTTTTCTGTTCTCTTCCAATCTTTTTTTCTATGGACGTGCAGGAATGGGTAGGTATAGATGTGTCTGTGAAACGTCAGCGTGACCGTAAATAGTAGCGTGAGAGTTTTAAGCAAACAGAGCGTAAATTTGAGGTATGGGGGGAGTTTTTGTCGTGATCGGTGCAATGCAGTCGGTTGGAATCTGGTGGTGTCATCAACATTTTCACTTTATTGGGTTTTCTGGAATTCTGCGTCTGTAAGGAAAAGATCTGCTAAAGGGATCGTGGATTATCTTTATTTACTTATCATTCTCAACTGCACCTTCCTCCAGTTCATCTTGTAGGTTCTCTTTATTACCTCCGTCAAGCAACTTGTTTATGATTGTTTTTTGGCTGCAGTTAAAAGAAATCTGCAGAAAAATCAGATTTTTAAAAAAAATCATATCGAAATTGGGCCTCTTAACTGGGAAAAAGTGATTAGATTAAGACAGAGTGAAAGTTCACTTGTGAAGAAATTACACCTTTTTGGAATGAATTATATTCCAGACTTCAGGATCGGATCCCAACATACCATTACCGTAGATTTCATTAAACAAATTAAATGAATATTTCTATAAAGAAAATCTGACTGGAAGTTATGCTTCGATTTAGCACGTAAGATTTGGTATGGATTCTTAAAACTAACCGTATCTGCGAGATAAAAAATATGTGTTCATTGGAGTTTGATGTTGGCTGGGGTATGTTCTCTTAGTTTTTTTTTTTTTTTTTTTTTTTTTTGGGGGGGGGGGTGGTTGTTTACATAAATGTAGTATTCTAAATTGTAAAACTTTGCATGTGAACTAATTACTTGTATGGAACGTACTATACAAATGCTTGCAAATTTTTAGTAGCCTATTCATAGACTCCTTTAAGGAAGGACTGGAACGTCCCCTGCTCGGGGTTTTTAACTTGAGTCTGAAAGATTAACTTGAGTCTGGACTAAAATGACTTCTAGAAGGGCTAGAAACACGTTCTCTGGATCAAAATGGGGGTTTTTGAGGATGGTGAGTTCAATAGTAACATTTTCAACACCACCTGGGGTCATGTTCATGGTCTAAAGGTCATTTATCAAGGTCAAATTTGTGAATTTTGGTCATTTTTGCTCGTTTTTTGTGTGTAACTCATAAATGGTGAGAGATAGCTGATTATAATATGAGGCAAGTCTGCAGAGCTGTCCGAATTTAATATATATTGTCATATATCGTCCTTCAAGAAAGGACTGGAACGTCCCCTGATCGGGGTTTTTAACTTGAGTCTGAAGGATTAACTTGAGTCCTGGACTAAAATGACTTCTAAGAAGGGCTAGAAACACGTTCTCTGAGTCTAAATAGGGGTTTTTGAGGACGGTGAGTTCAATAGTGACATTTTCAACACCACCTGGGGTCATCTTCATCATCTTCAAGGTCAAAAGGTCATATTTCAAGGTCAAAATAGTGAATTTTGGTCATTTTTACTCGTTTTATTTCTTATTTTAGTGTTTCATTGTTTTAGGGCTTGTTTGGAATGTGTGAGTAATACAATATTTGACAATATATATTGAATTTGGACAGAACTACAGACTTGCCTCTTATCATAATCAACCATCCCTCACCATCTATGAGTTACACACAAAAACGAGTAAAAATGACCAAAATTCACTATTTTGACCTTGAAGATGATGAAGATGACACCAGGTGGTGTTGAAAATGTCACTATTGAACTCACCGTCCTCAAAAACCCCCATTTTGACTCAGAGAACGTGTTTCTAGCCCTTCTTAGAAGTCATTTTAGTCCAGGACTCAAGTTAATCCTTCAGACTCAAGTTAAAAACCCAGATCAGGGGACGTTCCAGTCCTTTCTTGAAGGACGATATATGACAATATATATTAAATTCGGACAGCTCTGCAGACTTGCCTCATATTATAATCAGCTATCTCTCACCATTTATGAGTTACACACAAAAAACGAGCAAAAATGACCAAAATTCACAAATTTGACCTTGATAAATGACCTTTAGACCATGAAGATGACCCCAGGTGGTGTTGAAAATGTTACTATTGAACTCACCATCCTCAAAAACCCCCATTTTGACTCGGAGAACGTGTTTCTAGCCCTTCTAGAAGTCATTTTAGTCCAGACTCAAGTTAATCTTTCAGACTCAAGTTAAAAACCCCGAGCAGGGGACGTTCCAGTCCTTCCTTAAAGGAGTCTATGAGCCTAATATTTTAATTATAATGGAATTACTCTTCCACCCTCTCAGAGTAGAGGCCTCAGCTGAAACGAATGATTTTTTTTTTTATGTTATTCTGCCAAGGCATTTTTTTTTAAAATTAGATGTATCATAGTATTGTATGCCGTCGTTGAAACAAAATATCATTCTTACTAAACTTCTGAGTTTCAGCGGTAATATTCTTAATTTAGTATAATGTAAGAGTTACGTGAAATCGGTACATTTAAACATATAACTTTTTCTTACTTTCAATTTACTTTACACCTTATTTCTGATTATTTTATTTTGCACCTTAATTGATTTTTTCTCTTTTTTTTTGTTGCTTTTTACAACTGATTTTAAATCCACTTTATTTTTATTCCCTTTTTTTTCTATTTATTCATTATTAATCTAGTATTTCTCTCTTCGTGGAATAAATAATTGCGTTTCACTTATAAATAATTCCATGTCCACTTGCAGATAATAATCATTAAATAGCATCCAGAAGCTCAATATTATAAAATTTTGTTAACTCCGAGGATCATTAACATCATTTTACTGGAGCTATAAGAATTGCCATTAGATATCTTAGCAAATTTATAATCCCGAATTACATTTGATACTTTGAAGATATACACTGCTTTGCATGCCTACTCCGTCAGGTTTTTATCAGAGTGACAGATCCGAACGAGAAAAAACGAGCAACGGCCGTTTGTATTCTCCCATCGAGAAACGAAAAGTCATTGCCTCTTTTTGAAGTGGGTGGGTCCCGGATGTGTGTGTATGGGTGATTGGGATTATCATTTCGTTGGATACTGAGAAGGATTTCGTCCAGTTGTCGGTTTGTCATTTTTTTGTATTGTTGCGGGTAAGGTTGCTTTTGTAGTGCTACTACAGTTGTTAATATTGGTAGAAGTGTTATTGTTTTGGTTTTCATGCTTTGTTTCTTATTTCAAGTTATTAAAGGTTTTAAAGGTTTTTAAAGGCCGCTCATGAATGTCAGAGGCAAGGGACAGTGACTTTGTCCTAGCAAGCAGAACAATGCACTAGAGACTGACCATATATTATATGACCAGCGCCCAAGCCCCACCTCCACCCAAACTATGACCAGGGAGAGCCAGGCAATGGCTGCTGATGACTTGGCAGATAGACCTATAGGCTCCCCCAAACCCCCCATCCTTAGCTCACAAGGATGGTAAGGTTGCAGACACTAGTTTTTTTTTTTTTTTAGTGAGAAGAGTATGGCCATGTGACGAATATCTGTCATTGAAATTTGGATTATGTGACGGAAAGAAAATGGGTTAACAATTTCCAATGTTTTGAAGTATGAGAAGAGAAGAAATTACCCCAAAAAATAACTCGGCTCAGATAAATCGAGAAATCATTTGAGTCTTGTATTAGTAGTTGCAACCTACAGTAATCACCATTAAGGTAGACTTTGTTAGACTTTGTTATAAGAAACCCAGCAGGGTGGTGAAGAGGAACTGAGATAGATAAGGTGAAGAATGGAATTGATTCACTTGCCCTGTTGACTGTATGTGAACAAAGAAAGCTTTTGATTCCCTTCCTTCAAGCGGATTTCTTAGTCCATTCAACCTTTCCTTCTCCAAATGAGGTTTGTATTTACCTTCTCCAATTGGTCTACTTCCTGTCGGTGTTTGAGAGTGGCAGCAGGTTGTCTATCCCATCAACCTTCTCATCAAATCTATGTGCATCAATGGAAATTATTTAAGAGAGCATCCATATGAAATCTCCGTTTTGAGAAAAAAAATAATTTGAAATTACAAAAATTAGCTCTTGTGTTGAAACGGGAGTGGTGTAATATACCTGGATTCTCTTGGTGTATAGAAACCAATTGCAAGCTACATATTTGGATTGGGTATTCAGTTAGTGTGTTAACTTAATTGATATGGTTTTCGACCTACATTTCCATTACAAGTGTTGCGATAATCCATCACAACAAGGAACCTACCTTAACTTGACCTAACCTAGAGTGCTACGTCCTTCCTGGAAAGGTTGAATGGGGGGATTTGGGGTTGCCAACATGGACTACTCTTCTTAACCTTTGCCTCCTACCTTTTGGGGAACTAATAACTTCTAAGGAAATTTTGACGATATAGTTAATGACTGAGTATTGTCACATCACACATTACGTATTAACAGGAAAGTTCCGCTCCTCCAACATGCGGGTATGTAACAAGGCTCTATTCATTGCTTCTGGCCAAGCATCTTCCTGGATACATTCCCGAAATTCGGGCAAGGAGCCCATCCATTCATATTTTTTGTGAGCCTTTTAATGCCTTTCGTCAGAAATTATTGCGTTTATTCTTAGAAAAGATGTCTTTAAGGGCTCCTTTAGGTGAATTTTTGCTTTTACGTAATACATTTTTATTTGGGGGGGGGGGATTGACTACGCTTCTTGGAACCATACAATGGTGGATTTCAGGAGTCTTGGCCCTCTTATTCTTCTGAAAACTTGGGTTAACTACCATTTTAGGGCACCTTTGGGGCACCACTAACGGTGGAGGTACAGGTTAGAACCCCGTATCTTAGGGTCGAAATCCCTCATTCTTCTGAAAATGCAAGTTGATGGCCAAGCGAAGGTAGAGGTCTTGGTTTAAAGTCCTTCGCTAAGTCATTATCCTTATGTTTGGTAATATAAGAATAGGCTACGATACGCAGCATGTGTGTCTAGTAATGCTTACAAAAATGCAGTTGATCGGGAAATTCTGTTTTAGTCTATTGTAGTATTTAATTATTTCAAGAACACATTAATCATCTGTACAATTATAAAAAGGGCATTCCCTTGGATCATTCATTTATCTCTGATTTTTAGTCACGGTCTAAGTTTTTAGAAAACAACAGACAATCATTTATTGATAAGCATGATGCAGACGTATTTTGCGAGGGTAAATTTTATACGTTTATTTACTTGACAAATAACAAAATGCAAGTAGATATAATTACTTATGTAGGAATTGAATTCCATTGTATTTAACTGTTTAATTTCACTCTAATTTTTGCAGTTTTGCTTTGTTTATTATTCTTGGTAAAGTGTGCATTGTTTATATTTTTTTTCAAGAGGGTTACGCAAATAAACATTTACATGAGCCTAAGATATGCAGGTGGACATAATTATTCTTCTTGTCTTTTATTTACTGCATTTAATTGTGTAATTTCAACGTAATTTTTCTCAGAGAGCAGTGTTTTAATCACGCTGCTCTCTTAAATATAACCCATTTTTTCCCCATGTTTTTCCTGTTGAGAAATTTGATGCAAATACTATCCCCGTTGTGCAAGCTTTAGTTTAGTATGACATGTAAGTCATACGTCCCATTTTATCGCAAGAAATACTTTACTGTACGCTGTCACAAAACGCAATAACTTGGGATGTATGACTGCTCCTTACTGTTCTGTTGTGACAGCCAGAATAGAATTCGTCGTTAAATCAGGAGGTATTGTTAGACACAATTACTGCTAATATGCTATCTCGCGATTTTCTCCTTTCCCCCGAATAACCTCGCCGTTCATTATGCTCTCTTTTATTTCTCTCGGTGACGACATAAAGTCCAATTATTTGTCCGTTTGGGAACGTTCTTATAATAGTGATTTGGTTTGTTGGGAAGAAAGTTCTAAAAGATGATGCTTTATTCTGTCTGATTGGTGAGTTTCCTGCTAAAAAAATTTCTATTTTTTATATGATGGTCAAGGTTTGCTTGAATAGTGACATTCTTTTATATATTGATTGCCTTTTTTTTCATATTTATTTGGATAAAGCAAGTATTTACTGTGGCTTTTTCCTATTTTTTTTTTCTGCTAAGCAAGTATTTACCGTTGCTTATTATTTATTTGCTTATTTTTTTTATTTTTTATTCCAATCGATTGTTAAGTTTTCTTTCCTGATATTATGTTCTTATTATCGGGTTAGTTTTCTTAAAGTAGCAACATTATGATCAATTAATTGTTTTTCGTGGTTAATTACTTTTGATTTAATATAATGATTCACTTAGTAACACAAGAAAATTACCAATGAGTTTTACTGCTTGTTATTGTTCGTAATCCTGTTCGGTAACCAGTGTAAATTTTTTTCAATTTTTTTGTTTGATTTTTGTTATCCAAAAAAGAATTTTAATCCAATAAAACGGGGCCACGTGTGTTTAAAATGGAAGTACAGAAATGTAAAACTTTAAACAGAAAACTGGTGTCATGATATAGAGATTAATTCTGCGACGCTTGGTCAATGTGACACATTTTAATTATTATTATTATTATTATTATTATTATTATTATTACTTGCTAAGCTATAACCCTAGTTGGAAAAACAGGATGCTATAAGCCTAGGGCCCCCAACAGGGAAAATAGCTCAGTGAGGAAAAGGAACCAGGAAGAATTAAATATTTTAAGAACAGCAACAACATCTAAATAGATATTTCAATATAAACTATAAAAAGTTTAACAAAACAAGAGAAAGAGAAATTAGATAGAATAGTGTGCCTGAGTGTACCCTCAAGCAAGAGAACTCTAATTCAAGACAGTGGAAGACCACTACCCATAACTAGAGAACAATGGTTTGATTTTGGAGTGTCCTCCTAGAAGAGCTACTTTTACCATAGCTTAAGAGTCTCTTCTACCCTTACCAAGAGGAAAAGTAGTCACTGAACAATTACAGTGCAGTAGTTAACCCCCTTGGGTGAAGAAGAATTGTTTGGTAATTTCAGTGTTGTTAGGTGTATGAGGACAGGGCAATCTGTAAAAAATATGCCAGACTATTCGGTATATGTGTATGCATAGGGAAAGTGAACCGCAACCAGAGAGAAGGATCCAATGAAAATAATTAGGAAAATATGACGGAAAGAAATACTATTATTTATGAGTTCACTGGCTAACATGAATATATATATAAAAAAAAAAAAAGTAAATCGTCCAGCGCTCTTTTATAATGAGATAATGAGTTGATATCATTAATGCCATCCTTTTTCACCTTATCTGAAAGTAAAAAAATAAAATTGATATATTTTATAAAATTATCATGAAACTAATCTGTCTTAAATTGTCCTTTACTTTCTCTTTACTTGCTACTTTGCATGATAGAATAACACCAGGATTATTTTTTGTTTTGCATTTGAAGATTAATATATATTATAATACGCTTGCTATTATTGTTATTTTTGTCTTGTAATATTATTTGACGTTAAGTTCTTTTCAATAATCTAAGTTTGAATAACTCCAACAAATTTGTTTGGGTAATTATATGTTGCATATATTAATGGATTACATTTAAAAATAAATATTAAAGAACACTTAGTGTTCTACCTAATTTTACTTTATTTAGTGGTAATTTAAACTTACCTTTATTTGTAAGTTTTGATTTAAGATTGAAAGGAACATATTGTTGAGTAAGAAATTTAAGTGGTTTTACAAATTCAGTAAACTAAAATTTTAGGTTGTTTTTCATTGGTTGCTATTGGATTTATTACGTGTAGCTGTCAAATCATGTTATGTAAATGTATATATATACATACATATATATATATATATATATATATATATATATATATATATATATATATATATATGTGTGTGTGTGTGTGTGTCTATATATATGTATGTATGTATGTATGTATGTATATATATATATACACATATATATATGTATATACATATATATTTTATTATTAAATGCTAAGCTACAACCCTAGTTGGAAAAACAGGATGTTATAAGCCCAGGGGCCCCAACATGTGTATGTATGTATGTATATATATATATATATATATATATATATATATATATATATATATATATATGTATGTATATATATATATGTATATATATATATATATATATATATATATATATAATGTGTGTGTGTTTTACGTTTGTATGTCTAACAATTTCTTTATGGGTGTGCTGTACCCATGAATTATAGTTTAGATACATAAGTCACAGTTTACTTCAGTTGATTTAATTGAATAAATTTTGCCACGTGCTTTTGATCTGGATCACCGTAGAAGGCGTATACAGACGAAAGCATTGCAGAGGGTCTAAACACCTTTTAAGAAAACGATATATATATTTATACATCCAGACGACGTTTTACTATGCAGTTGCAGACATTGCAGAGCAAATACATCTTATCCATTCAATTCTTCAGAACCACATGGCAGACATTCATTGTCTTTGTTATTCTAATGTTTGTCAGACACCTTGTTTACCTGTCAGCTTTCAAGGACTCTGCTTCTTTTTTTACCCTTTTGTACTTCGGAGCGTTTGCTGGGTACATTACTATATTTTTATACATTTTTTCTATTTTGATATTATGGTAGAGAGATTCTGGCTACTGTTAACTCCTTATCAAAATGGGTAATGAATGTTAGAAAGTTTGTTGTGAATTGTAACAAGTAATAGCAGTTATTAGAACTTAAGTTTAATTTTACAAAGAATCGATTGTCTTATAATTCTAATATGCTCTAGAGGTGTCATATATATAAAAAATTCGCATCAAGGTAGCTCCACTTTGCCATGTTTTTTTCACTCGACTACACACACACAAACATATAAATATTTGTGTATGCCTTCTTTAAAAAAATCCTCGCCACTACAAACAAAAAAATACACAAACATATTATATATATATATATATATATATATATATATATATATATATATATATATATATATATATATATATATATATATATATATATATATATATGGGTTTTTGTATATATAGACGTGTGTGAAATATTTGTATATGTTTCAAAGTATATGAAGAGTGCAATATTATGGAAGCTCCCCATCGATTCAGTAGCTTAGGAATGAATGTGACAGTGACCATTATCCTGTTTTTTTCTCTGACCCCACTATTGAAGATCCGTTTAAAGCTAAATAAATATATACATAAATACAGCCTTTTTTTTTTTTTTTAATATCTGGTGTATTCATAGAATTTAAAGAAGTAATTCTCAGTTCTACTGATTACTTCCTCCTCGTAGTTCAACATTCTCGTTGAGGTAACCCTACCCTACTCCCCTACATGCCCCTCCGGGTCCCATATGTTCCCACTCACCTGATTATTCAGATGAAGAGTTGTAACTCTGTCAATAATTGAAACACTCCGAGTCATTCCGCCTCTTGAACGTTCGTAAAATGACGTTCCCGTAGCTTCATATGGTGGTGGGCCCCTATGCTGGTACGTTGAGTCTGAGTTTGTACCTGCGTTTGTTCGTGCCCGTGTTAATATACATAATGTGTGTTGAGTGGGTGCTTACGTGTTGTAGATTAGTGAAATGTATGCAAGAGTATGCTAATGTTGAGGCTGTTTACTTTTCTGTTTGCGTTAGTAAGAGGCGAAATGGAAAATGCAAATTCTAAAGCCATAAACTTTAGAATGGTAATATAGTCAGTGTGGAGTACTGAATTATTCCCCCCATAATTGAGATGGGAGGATGGGTGGGTAGCTAAGGCTTAGCAGAGGTTGGGTGCCGCCCGTTGGATGTATGGAGATCATATTAGTCTTCTGTCGGTCTTATTTTGGATGAAATTGAATAAGGACTATTTTATGTAAACTACTTTTTAACTATCATTCTTCCTGATTTCATACGATAACCACCTGTTCTCCTACCTTATGACTGGTGAATGAGGTAATAAGTTAATTACCACTCTACTTACCTCCCTCGGATTACCAGCTACACGCTCCCTTAGCTGTGGTCCTCTAGTTTGCATGATTTATCTCCAGACTGAACGAGTAGCTAAGTGACGACGTGAGGGCTCTGTGAAGTGCATGTATGTATGTGTGTTTTCGGGAACGGGGCTAATATAGCAAGTACCATTGTTTTGTCTCCGTATGAGTGTATTTGAACTGTGTATTTGTGATTGGGGGTTTGGTGGTTTGTGGAGTGGGAGAAGGACTGTAACTATAGCTCAGGTAAGGTGGTGGTGGTGGTTGTTGTTGAAGCGGGTGGTGTGGTGGAGGTTAAAGGTATTAGCCCCGCCCTTCGCCCGCCCCTTATCATCTATCAACCCCGCCCATGCCCCGCCTCACCTGAGAAGCAAACCTTCCACCCGCCACCCCCATCTCGCTTCATCTAATACCTGTCATAAATAATTATTATTTATTGTTATTTTACAGCCCGGCTCGTGGATCCCCCCTCCCCCATACTTACCCCCGCCCACCTTACGAGCACCAGCCACCCACAACTTCAGGGGCGCCACTTCTCATCTTCTCTCTTATACTCTGTTCCTCGTCATCGCTGGGGACCGAAGAGGAATAATCTCCCTCAGCGGCTGAGGTAGAGAACTCTTATGGGAGTCGCTGCCGGACATCTGCGGTGACGACGACCAAGGTAGCACTTACTTGGGGTGTCCCAGGGACACGACAACGCATGTCCCGAAGGAAGCAAGCCAAGCCCACGCGCCTCTCCGAAGAGCTGGAAGAGGCAGATTATAGAAGGGCAGACGGAGAGGGCGAGGAAGAGTTCAATGATAGGGAAGAATCAGAAGATGGGGATGAAGAAGAAGAGGTGGAGGGTGATGTTGATGATGAAGGGGAAGAGTATTTTGGGGAGGAGGAAGAAGATGGAGAAGAAGGAAGAAGAGTATATGACGGGTCGGAGTATATCGCCTTCGGCCACAAACGTTTTCTTCAGTTCCATTCCTCAGGTGAGTACTCTCTCTCTCTCTCTCTCTCTCTCTCTCTCTCTCTCTCTCTCTCTCTCTCTCTTTTATCACAGTTTGGGACTCGGTTCCTCACGGTACTTATGCCCATTAACTGTGAAGGGAGAACGGGCCCTGAACTCGTAAACTCTTTATTTAACTCAAACTCCCCATTTATACTCTTGTCGATCTTCTAATGTTTTTGTTATGAAATACAAGTATGATGTTATATACTGCTAATTGCCAAATCGCAATTGTCTTTGTTTCTCACCAGAATTATGAGGTAGGTTAGTTTTTTAATGATACACATTTATATTGAATAACATACCATGAAATAGAAAATTTTCTGTTATTAAGTAAATCGACACCATTTTGAACGTAGATTATTTTATGTGATATTGAATTAACTTTACTTAATTTTTACTACAGGATATTTTTAAAACTTTTTCATAACTTCAAGTTTTTTTTTACCAAAGAAACTGTACTTTTAACATTTAATATCTACCCTTCTATAACAAGGGTAGTATATGTGTAGTATTATTACTTTTTCAAGATTTCCCCATGTTAGTCTTACATTATTCACGTTTTGTTCTTTTAAAATGTTAGTGTATAACTATTTCTATCTCCTGGGTAAGTGAAACATTTTTTTTTTTTATTAAATCCCCGTTCTGATTTACTTTTGGTTAATTCCCATTTCCCTTTATAGCTTAGTAACATTTTTTAACCTTGACTGCTTAATAAGTCCCACTGAACAGTTTATATCTGGCTTAAACCTTGTTTTTACTCTTATTTTTGGCATTATTATTATTATTATTATTATTATTATTATTATTATTATTATTATTTGCTAAGCTACAACCCTAGTTGGAAAAGCAGAATGCTATAAGCCCCGTGAGGAAAGGAAATAAGGAAATTACAGATAATCAACAGCTCAAGTAAAATATTTTAAGAACAGCAACATCATCCAAACAAATTATTTTAAGTCTCAACTTTTGCCTTTTCAATTTTTTCACCGTTTTACTATTGGAATATTGCCAATTTATTCTGTTGTACATATGAGTTAATTGATGTTTTCATTATTATTCCTGGATTAAGATGCCCTTTTTTTCTTTTTAATTATGCATCAGGTTTCATGTTTTCCTTTACGTTTAGGGTAAATTTCTTACCTCTTTTTGGATTAGCATCACTTTTAAAGAGTTACTTCCTGGTTAAGATCCACTTTTTCTATCTACAAGTTTTCCCATTATTTCGAAATTAACACCCATTTTAGCACCCAATGCTTTAACTGCAATTAAGTCTCATTTTTTACCTATGATATCAAGGTTAATCCCCTCGTTTTACTACTAAGGTGGGGATGAAGCCCAACTAATTTTTTACATCGAAGATAATCCCTGCTTTTTCTAGTTTGCAGTAAGCCTTGACTTGGAAAATGATTGTTTCACTCATGAACAGTTTTCAGATATTTAACTACTGAATACTTTTGCTTACTTTTCTTTTATTGGTGTATCAACTCTCTCTAGAAATGGAGGATCTACTCAGGATTCGTCATTGGCATGTCATATTTTAAATTCAATGTCCCTTTTTTATGATCAACTCTCTTGGTTTAAAAAAAAAAAAAAAACTTTTTGCTTTATTACACA
>NC_090755.1:2622672-2625172 GCF_036898095.1 Palaemon carinicauda | reverse complement strand
ATGAACTTTTATTGAGAAGGCTGTTGAATTATTTGGTCTAAAGAGCATGCATTTTTATTTAGAAGGCTGTTGAATTATTGGGTGTTAAATAACATAGACTTTTATTAAAAAGGTTGTTGAATTGTTTGGTCTAAATAGGATGAACTTTTATTTAGAAAGCTGTTGAATTGTTTGGTTTAAATAGGATGAACTTTTATTTAGAAGGCTGTTGAATTGTTTGGTCTAAATAGCATGGACTTTTATTGAGAACGCTGTTAAATTATTTGGTCTAAATAGGATGAACTTTTATTGAGAAGGCTGTTGAATTATTTGGTCTAAATAGCATGGACTTTTATTTAGAACGCTGTTTAATTATTTAGTCTAAATAGCATGCACTTTTATTTAGAAGGCTGTTGAATTATTTGGTCTAAATAGCATGAACTTTTATTGAGAAGGCTGTTGAATTATTTGGTCTAAATAGCATGGACTTTTATTGAGAACGCTGTTAAATTATTTGGTCTAAATAGGATGAACTTTTATTTAAAAGGCTGTTGAATTATTTGGTCTAAATAGCATGGACTTTTATTTAGAACGCTGTTTAATTATTTGGTCTAAATAGCATGCACTTTTATTTAGAAGGCTGTTGAATTATTTGGTCTAAATAGCATGAACTTTTATTGAGAAGGCTGTTGAATTATTTGGTCTAAATAGCATGGACTTTTATTTAGAACGCTGTTTAATTATTTAGTCTAAATAGCATGCACTTTTATTTAGAAGGCTGTTGAATTATTTGGTCTAAATAGCATGAACTTTTATTGAGAAGGCTGTTGAATTATTTGGTCTAAATAGCATGCACTTTTATTTAGAGGGCTGTTGAATTATTTGGTCTAAATTGCATGCACTTTTATTGAGAAGGCTGTTGAATTATTTGGTCTAAATAGCATGAAACTTTATTGAGAAGGCTGTTGAATTATTTGGTCTAAATAGCATGCACTTTTATTTAGAGGGCTGTTGAATTATTTGGTCTAAATTGCATGCACTTTTATTGAGAAGGCTGTTGAATTATTTGGTGTAAATAGCATGAACTTTTATTGAGAAGGCTGTTGAATTATTTGGTGTAAATAGCATGCACTTTTATTGAGAAGGCTGTTGAATTATTTGGTGTAAATAGCATGCACTTTTATTGAGAAGGCTGTTGAATTATTTGGTGTAAATAGCATGCACTTTTATTGTGAAGGCTGTTGAATTATTTGGTCTAAATAGCATGAGCTTTTATTGAGAAGGCTGTTGAATTATTTGGTCTAAATAGCATGCACTTTTATTTTCTTCTAATAATTCTTAAAATATTTTAATTTCTCTTTATTCCATTCCTCACTGGGCTATTTTCCCTGTTGGAGCCCCTAGGCTTATGGCATCGTGCTTTTCCAATAGGGTTGTAGCTTAGTAATTAATAATAATACAGACGCCAATGATGTAAGCATCATTATTCTAATATCTAGTATAAAAGACAATGAAACACAAAGAAATGAAGGAAACAGAATACCTTATTAACTTTGCCTGTTTAATTAAGGGAGATTGTAAACCAGGGAAAACAGAAACGGAAAGATAAGCTTTGAAGTAAATGGAAACAAACATATCAAGTTTATATTCATATTATATTTTTTGGTCTCGATCCGAAAAGTTATGTGAAAATAACATTTCAACTTATTTTTTTTTTCTTTTTAGATTTGCGAATTTAATGCCATGTTTTGCAGCTGCTTGTTTTTATTTTGGAGTTATTACACCCGATTCCGTTGGGTTGTAATATTTTCGAACTGAAAATTCACAAATAGGTTGGTTAGGCTGATTGCATTCGTTTCGAAAATGCTGGTATTCTTTGAAACGGATAATCCTATATATGCTTTTAAGAATAATTATTTCTTTATTTCATATTCTTTTACTTGAAGTTAACTTTCATCACCATATCCTCCTATGCCTATTGACGCAGAGGTCCTCAAAAGAAAGTTAACTTCAAGAGCTCATAATTAAGGAAGTTATATTCGTTTTATAACATATAATTATTAATTTATTTGTCACCAGGTCAATATATAAATCATCTCATAATTCGTGAAGATTTCGTTACAGACTATAAATATTTTATATATTAACTTATATAATAAATCACTTGTTTGTTGGGTTATAACAATTTAGTATTTCATCAGGCATGTGAATTTACTGATTAGTTAATGTGTGGGTATGTATCAATTATATTTTGATATAATCATCAGTTTATTTAATGCGATGCTTGATATTTTTTCATGTATTAAATGAACCTCAGGAAAGGGAAATCTCTCTCTCTCTCTCTCTCTCTCTCTCTCTCTCTCTCTCTCTCTCTCTCTCTCTCTCTCTCTCTCTCTCTCTCTCTCTCCTCAAGGGAGATGTATAATTTATATACTACGACATTGAATCTCCTATATTTTGTATCAAATAGAATCCGTGTTAAGTAATTTATTTAAAGCTGAAAACAATAACATGTATGTAC
>NC_090755.1:2605172-2610172 GCF_036898095.1 Palaemon carinicauda | reverse complement strand
TGAGCAAGAGAACTCTAAGCCAAGACAGTGGAAGACCATGGTACAGAGGCTAAGTCACTACCCAAGACTAGAGAATAATGTTTGATTTTGGAGTGTCCTCCTAGATGAGTATTATTATGATGACCATTCCACGTTTTTGTTATTATTAGCAATGATAATAATTTCATAACAATGATCATTGTTTTAATTCATATTTTTGTATCTATGGCAGTAGATTGAAAAGCATTACTTTATATATGCTTGATTACATGCCTTTAACTCTCTTTTTTTTTTTTAGATGTGTTACTACAAAATTCTCAGTTCTCTGTTTCTACTTTTTTGTTCATACCAAGTATCGAGTAATGTAATTCGTAAATTGTACTATTATTGTTATTTATTCTTGGCATCATTTTCATTGTTGGCTTTGATGTTATAAAGTAATTATTAGCAAGTGAAGATCAATAAAATTTAGGTAATACTTTCACCTCAGAGCAAGTTGTGCCTCCTAACAAGGTGAACTTTGCTTGCATATTTTTTTGTATGGATCCGTGTATGATGAAATTTATTTTATGATTTGTTTTTATTTAAGATTTCGCTATTTGCTTTGTTGTTTCTTTTAAAAAAAATTCTGAGCAAAATTTTAAGTTTGTTAATTTTTCTGAATTATGTCCTCTACGACTAACGTAGTCATTTTCCCTGTTCTATTTTCTGTTCTTTGATAGTTTAAAAGTATAGATAAGAAGAGAGTTGACAGATTATAATCATTATTTCGTTCACATTAAACAAATGTTATAGATTGGCAATTTGCAAATGTGATAGTGCACCGTAGGTATTACTTCATGACCTTAAAAACATCCCTTCGGCCCCAGATACACTTAGTTTTTAGCTTTCTTTTTCAACTCCGTTCCCTCTTCCTGTCTAACATATTTTAACTTTTACTTCACGGTGATACTTCGGAGTCCCCCCCCCCCCCCATCAGTTACTCTTTGGCAATGAATGGCCTCCCTGGCTCCAGCGTCGATTCATATGGCCCAAATTCCTAAATCTAATCCATACTATACAGCAACAATAAATGCTGTCGTTTCTAGTCCACTGCAGGACAAAGACCTCAGACATGTCAATTCATCTCAGGGGCTTGACCATTTCATCACCACGCTGGTAACTGCGAATTAGTGATGGTGGGAGACTTTATTCTGGTCACATATAGCAAACCAACCTAGTATTAGTGACCCTGACTAGTACAGCTTTGCTGATTGTGGCGACACGCAAACCCTTTCACCACGTTAAGGTATCTCCATTCGGATAGTATAAAATTACTATATTTTTAAAATAAAGTACCGTACTAAGCAAGATAATTCAACAACTGTACAAAGATATTCTTACATAAACAAAGTTTCCGTTGTTTCTTCAGTTACACGAAACTGAAGGCAATCAGCCGCACGGGCATCATTCACTGAACATATCTTCTCTTTCAGATAAGCATATTTCTACCTTATACATCCTGCTATGTCATTATCCATTCTCTCTTGTCATTATTTACATGCAAGTACGTTGACCTGTAAATTTTAGTCATTCATGCCACGCCCATTGCAGGGATGCAAGTTTCAAAAATAAAGAAGAAAAAGAAAAGACTGTGTACATCTTGCTGTTATATCTAGCTTAGCTAAGTATTGCTATTTTACTATTTTTTTTATGATTCTTTTTTGTTTTATTTTCAGCTTTAATGCATTTTGAAATTTTCATTGTCCACAGTTTTCCGATAAAGTTTGATTCTCTTTTGAAATAACTTAAATGCTCCTATGTTATGTGAAAAAAAAAAAACAGATTCGAATGTCGTATCGCATACAGGTATGCAAAGTGTTAGTATTTTGTCGAATATCTTTGTTTATATAAAACACGCTAGATAGTACTTTGCTGCTCGTTTCCCATTCTTTCTATATGTATTAAAGAACACCAAATTATGAATAGAATTATCAAGACATACAAGACTAACTTTAAGGAAATATTCTCTCTAAAACGATCATTTGTCTTTGAATAATTTTAATTAGCAATTTTTCGTTAAGAATATGGCGTTGTTGAATTCCCCTTAGTCTTACTACAATCGCCATTAGCGTTGTAATATTTTTGTGATCGGTGTTGCAAGCATGTGGACATGCAAACAAGCAGACTAACTGCCATGCGTGCTTTGCCCATTCAGACACATGCTCAAGCACTCTTGCCTCCTAACCAAAATAAAGCCTCGCCTAATTTGTTTGATTTGGGAACTCTCTTCATCTGGGTAATGACTTTGCTTTTGAAAATGAAGGTCCGCTTCGTCTTCGAGAGTACTATATTTTCTTCTGGTTTTTAACAGAACAATCCAAGGACATCTGAGTTTATAAATTTACTTGATTGTGGATGGAATAAAGTTATTTTCATTTGTACTTATTTCAGCACAAACGTTTATATGTGTACAAATAAGATCTGTAATTCAATAACAGGTCGCCAATGTTAACAATTTTAAAGCTTTCACGATGAAAAGACTTGTGTGATGGGACATACACTTCTGCAATTCGTTTGTAATATTAATCGATAATTTCCCGAAAAACAACCAAATCCTTGCTGTTTTCGACTCACCACTTGTTGAAAGATTAACAACGATCAGTTCTTTACAAGGTAGTTTCACCAACTCTCCTTTACCCACCATTGATATGCTTATTACCTGCCAAAGAATAGTTTTAAACGAATGCTAATTGTTTTCGAGTAAAACTCAAATAGTGATGATGTATGGCGGTTGCATTTATATTGTTACTGTTCTTAAAATATTTTATTTTTCCCTGTTTCCTTTCCTCACTGGGCTATTTTTGCTGTTGGAGCCCCTGGGCTTATAGCATCCTGCTTTTCCAACTAGGGTTGTAGCTTAGCAAGTAATAATAATAATAATAATAATAATAATAATAATAATAATAATAATAATACTATTTTAATTCCAAATTTCACAACCTTGTCAACGCGATAGTGCATTTTGCTTTTAGAGCCAAATGAACGATGCTAGTAGAATTAAATGAACGCTACTAGTGAAACCAAGTAACCTTTGCTAGTTGAACGTTGCCATGAATAGAATCAACACATGCTGGATTGAAAGTTGCCTGCAAAGTTTATCTGAATATCATGTTAGGAATAAAGTTATCTTTCCCTGTTCCTTTTAGATAAATTTGTTGATAGATTTTAGTAAACCTTGCCTGTAGAACTAAATGAACTATCAGGTGAATGTTACCAATTACTAAATAAACTTTACTTAAGTATTCTTTCCATCTATCTCGCAAGGATGGAAAGAATACTTTTAGTTAGATAGGCGCTGCGCATCACAAGGAACTGGCTATCCTTTGATGTATCTAGCCAATGAATCCTCTATGAATTTAGTCAGTCATGAGGCCCTTTCAATAGGCGGAGGAAGAGATGATGATAAGTATTCTAGTGGGCTCTGGGTAGGGTAGCCTGTTGAGTCTGTTGTCAAGTAACACTTATTAAGAGGGAAGTGAATATTAACTTTTCAACAAAGTGAACGTTGCTATTATAATCAAATAAACATTAACTGAAGGACTGAGTTAATTGATCGTTGTCTGTCTAATCCATTTCAAGGTTAGTATAATGAACAATGCCAATTGAGTGACCTAGACGCTGCCCACGAAGTCAGGCGAATCTTAATTGTACCAGGCGGACATCGTCTATATGTAAAAAATGAACATTGTCAGGAAAGTCACGCGAATATTAACTTAGAAAATAGAAGGCAAGTGGACTTTGCCTGTAGGACGAAGTGAACTTTTCCATTAGAAATAAATGAACGTTGTCAGTAATTCCCGCTGTGACCCATGTTGGTTTATTACTTGTAGCGATCCAAGAATCTTCCATTAATCTTTGTTTGTGTCGCATCAGTGAAGCCATTGTTCGTCTAGATAATCATTCCTTCATTATATGGATCGTGACTTAACGCTTGTTAGGAGATGGTGTAGTGCAAGGCTATTTCCGATTACCTGACAGTGATTTACATTAGAAATTACACAATAGTTCTTCTCATTAGGTAAAATATGATGCCATCCTAGTTTTTTTTATATACTAGAGTGTTCGTAATGTTTAGAAATCTGTTTGCATATTTTTTAATGTAATTTGATTAAAAGAAGAATAAGTGGCCATGTCCGTTTTGAGTTTAGATTTAATCCAGAATTGGTAATGCATATATATATATATATATATATATATATATATATATATATATTATATATATATATATATATGTGTGTGTGTGTGTGTGTATACATATATATATATATATATATATATATATATATATATATATATATATATATATATATATATATATATATAAATTTTGAATTCACAAGGCTCTTTATGATATAAATCAAGTTATCATATTTACCTAACTTAAGATAAAATGCTGGAAGTTTAATAATTGGCCAAGTCCGGTTTGAGTTTAGATTTAATCCAGAATTGGTAATGTATATATGTATACGTATATAGATATGTAAACTTTGAATTCACAAGGCTCTTTATGATATAAATCAAGTTATTATATTTACCTACTGGAAGTTTATTTTTTTATGAAAGACTCAAGACTGGACAAACCTTCAAGAAAATTGTAAAACCCTGAACTTGAAAAAAAAAAAATTATACAGAGTATTGGTTTATATCACGAGCTTTAATTTTATTAATTTATTTTTTTTATCCTTTGAATCCCTTCTTATTTCGCATTTAGATGTTATCGTATGAAAGTTGTATGATTGGTTTTATAGGTTTGAATTATACCAAACCTTGTGAGTGTATGGGTATGATTGATTGATTTGCTTTATATAACGCTGAATGGCCTTTGATGCCCCAGTGCTTGACTTAAGGCCTAAATTCTATATTCAATTCAATTGAAGATAGACTGATATTGGTGGGAAAAGTAAGAATATTTAGTCGTGGAGAACGTTGGTTGAATCTGTAAGTTCGTTATTATTACGAATATTTCCGGGTTTCAGTTA
>NC_090755.1:2592672-2602672 GCF_036898095.1 Palaemon carinicauda | reverse complement strand
ACAAGAAAAATAAAATTTGTCTTTTTTATTTAAGAATAATCTATTAATGAAAACAGGTAGACATTTTTTTGTGGCAGCCTAATTATTTCTAATAAAATGCTGTTCTGAACCATTCATACTAAATTCCCATTAGATATTATAAAATATTCTTAATATTATAAGTTCAAAAATATGTAATCCAGCAAAATCCAATACTCGAATATTAACTGTTGATTTAATTGTTTTAAGAATAATCTATGAATGATAACAGGTCATTGACGTAGACCATTTTTATTTTTATAGAATTCTGTTCCGAACCATTCATACTAAATCCCCATTAAATATTATAAAATGTCTTTCTGAATAATATCCGTTCAAAAATATATAACCCAGCAACATCCAGTACTCAAAAAATATTTTGTTTTCAAGAATAATTTTTTAATGATAACAGAAGATTGCTGATATAAATACGTCGTTTTTTGTTGTTGTAGTTGTGGAAGCCTAACGGTCTCTGCAATATGACTTGGCGAAAGGGGATGGATGAGCCGACGTACTGATAACTTTTATCTCTCACCCCACCCATTACGACCGGTCAGCGCTGTTATGGTCCATCACCCCTCACCCCTACCCCCACCCTACCATGACTATTCTCCCATCTACTCCTCCTTCGGTTCTTTCAAATACTCCTCGTTGTCTGCGCTCCTTTCCGTCATACTATTCTTTATTCCTTTCTACCCTTCCTTTTATCTTTTTCTTTCTCATCCTCCTCGACGACTCCTCTTCTTAATAGTTTTTATTATTCCCTCCCCATCTTCTTCCCCCTCTTAGTTTCCATCCTCATTTTTCTTCTTCATTTCTTGTCTTACTAGTTTTCTTTATCTCTTCGCCGTACCCTTTCCACTCATATTTCTCTTCGTCTTCCCCGTCCTATCTGATTTTTTTTCCTCAACGTGTTTATCACTATTCTTTTCTCTTCCACCTTAAACCTCTTGTATCCCATCCCCCTTATTTCCTTGCTTTCTTGCTTTTACCTTATGTCTCTCTCTTCTTATTTTATCCTCCCCTTTTCCTAATGATTCTCATACGTTCTCACTGCCAGCATCTCATTTCTCCCTTTCCAGTTTTCTCCCTTTCCCCTCCTGTCCACTATTCCTTTTCTATCCACTACTCTTAAACCTCTTCTCCTCCCCTCTCTTTTCCAATCCCCAACCCCTCCTCCTCTTCCTCATCTCCCCTGTCCCCAGGACTCCTCTTGCCATCCCTCAACTCCTATTTGTGTCTTGTCCTTTTCCTTGTGCCTAGTTCTCCTCTATACTTAGGACTATTTCACCATAACCATTAGGCAGTCTTTTTACTCGCTGACGGGTATTCCCTGGTGATCCCTCAGCCTTTTTTTTTTTTTTTTTTTTTTTTTCAAATATTGTTTGCGGTTGTGTGCGCCGGCGAGCGCGTCTGGACCGGAAACAAGTTTTTTTTCGGGGGGGGGGGGGGGGGGGTTGTTATTATTATTATTGTTGGTTTTGCGGTGGGTAGGTTCATGTATTTTAAAATTAAGATGTTTATTTGTTGGGTAAACGAGTACAAATATTTGATTTTGAATATTGTCATTCGTTTGACTTTGTTCATTCCTTAAGCTAATCATCGGTAAAAAAGTTAAAGAAAAATAATCAGATTTTTTTGCATCAGTAATGATTCTTTTTAGCTTTAAATTACTCTCTCTCTCTCTCTCTCTCTCTCTCTCTCTCTCTCTCTCTCTCTCTCTCTCTCTCTCTCTCTACCAAAAATTTAACTAATCAGATTATTTTTTTCATATCAATAATGATTCTTTTTCATCTTAATTGATCTCTCTCTCTCTCTCTCTCTCTCTCTCTCTCTCTCTCTCTCTCTCTCTCTCTCTCAAGACCAAAAATTCAATTAATCAGATTATTTTTTCATATCTATAATGATTCTTTGTAATTTTAATTAATCTCTCTCTCTCTCTCTCTCTCTCTCTCTCTCTCTCTCTCTCTCTCTCTCTCTCTCAATCTACATCTTACGTGTTTATTCACGCAAGTAACATTTATAAACAATCTTTTATCATGTCTAGTTTTGGTAACATCCGTACCTATCGCCTAGCTTTTCCTCATTTCCAACTGCCACCGCCTTCTCTTGCCTTGTCTTCCTCCTCCTTCTTTCTCGCACCTCACTGTGACACATACGTTACAATCTAGTCCACGCGAAGACGTTGCTTCCTTCCCAAAACCCTACATACTCATAAATTCTTCCCTTACCCTCCTACCCCCTTCCTTTTCTCGTACTGTGCCTCTCTCTCTCTCTCTCTCTCTCTCTCTCTCTCTCTCTCTCTCTCTCTCTCTCTCTCTCTCGATTTACTAATGAGTTCTGTGGTCCTTCTGTCTCTTTCAAAATTACATGATTAGATAATTTTCTCTCATTAATATCTTTCTATATATTCCTTTACTCAAAGATTATGAAAACTTATTTATTCTTTTAATTTGATTTGATTATTTTAGGTATTTTTCATATCGTTAAATATTCTATGACAGGATAAGTCAAGTAATTCTCTCCTATCTTCTGTTTTTCTTTTTGAGCTTTATTACACCTCTCGGAGTTAAGGCCAACTCCCCCCCCCCCCTCCCGACACTTTTTTCGTTTTCTTATTTTTACCTGATAATGGCGCTTTGTGGCTTTCCCTTTTTATGGGCCTCTTCTCATAAAACGACATAAAGCATCAATCATGTGTGTTGATTGATGAGGAAACTGATGTTGTTATCATTGTGCCCCAGTTTTCATTGTTTATTAGTAAATTTTATATTCTTCAGTTTTTCTCTTTTCTTCTATGCTTCCTCTTTCTAAATATAGTCAAGAGTAAATGATATATGAAGAACTAGGTTTTAAAGCATATGTACTATTCTTTTGGCCAAGATTCGTAGAATAGTTTTACGCAGCATATGCTCTATATATATATATATATATATATATATATATATATATATATATATATATATATATATATATGTATATATATATATATATATATATATATATAGTTATAGATAGATAGATAGATTTAACGTCTCAAGGTTTAGTTTGTGGACGTAATATTAACTATGTCTGGCTTTTGGCAACACGAGGGAATGCGAATAGCTAAATTGATAAACTATAGAATCATATTTCTATATGTTCTACTTAATACCAAACGTTGTTGTAATTACTTCGCGTAAACATGTTTCCGGGTCGTATATAGGATATACTGTCGTTAGTTGTCATGTTAAACTCAATGAAACACTCGGATAAAGTTGGTAAGGATAAGAATAAGGGTGAACTAGAGTGAAGAAAAAGAGGGGATATGTATCTTTTGTTTTTATTGATAAAACTTCGTTTAGTTGAATACTCAAAGTATTTATTTTAATAGTAACTAATAGTTTTCGAAATGATACACTTGATTAACTTTGATATAAATCTGTTGAATTTTACCGAATAAATTAGATATTCAAGTTTTTTCATCATAAACTAGTGTATGTAACCCGTCAAAAATGAGGGCTAAATATTTAGATTCGTATTTACACACATGCACACACACGCATATGCAGGTTCTACCTCTCACCAGGGTATGACTATTCCCCATACCCAAGGGACGAGAGGAGAACGAGTAGTTTTACTTTTGGCAATGCCGCTGGGCGTGACAGGTATGTATATATATATATATATATATATATATATATATATATATATATATATATACATACATATATATGTATATATGTATGTATGTGTGTATATATATATATATATATATATATATATATATATATATATATATATATATATATATATATATATATATATCATCATCATCATCATCTCCTCCTACGCCTATTGACGCAAAGGACCTCGGTTAGATTTCGCCAGTCGTCTCTATCTTGAGCTTTTAATTCAATACTTCTCCATCCATCATCTCCTATTTCATAGTCCTCAGCCATGTAGACCTGGGTCTTCCAAATCTTCTAGTGCCTGGTAGAAAGCAGTTGAACGTTTGGTGAACTAATATCTCTTGGGGATATATATATATATATATATATATATATATATATATATATATATATATATATATATATATATATATTTCCCTGCCACGCCCAGCGGCATTGCCAGACGTAAAACTACTGTCTCCCCCGTCCCTCGGATAGGGAATAGCCGTACCCTGGTGAGAGGTGGAACCAGCGTGTGCGTGTGTGCATGTGTGTACACTTGCTCTTCATTATATAGGGAAGACGAAAATAGAATCGAGAACGTGAATTCATACACGTACATCAGTCGCCTGTGTAATTACATTCGACTTGACAATCGGGTCTCTTCTTCTTTTCTTTTTTTTTTATCTCGAGATATTTTCGCTTCCACACAAAAGTATCTCCTAATTATGCCGGTGTTAATTGCCCCTAAGTATCATGACAGGTATCGGGAGGATCAAATCCTGTCGGTTGGCGCATTGTCAAGGTAATTGGCGAGCCTCATTTCGACACAAGTTCTGGTTAGGAAATCGCCCAAGTTTTCCTCCCCCTTTGAATTCTCTCTCTCTCTCTCTCTCTCTCTCTCTCTCTCTCTCTCTCTCTCTCTCTCTCTCTCTCTCTCTCTCTCTCTCTCTCTCTCTCTCTCTCTGTTCGATTTCAAAATGTCAAGCTTGCAGTCATATTTTCCTTTCCATGTGTTCATAAACACGGCATCCAGGTAATTAATTTTTCACTAACGCCTTATACACGTAAAAATCTCTCTCTCTCTCTCTCTCTCTCTCTCTCTCTCTCTCTCTCTCTCTCTCTCTCTCTCTCTCTCATTTGTCGTCAAGTCTTCGGTTCCAAGAGGCGCCGACGGGATCTCAAATCAACTTCTTATATACGCTGGTTATTGGGGTCTTTGATAGACACTTTTTACTTCAAAGGCTGTAAACTATCAACTTTTAAAGCTCACATTGTCATCTTGACCCGCCCCGTGACCTCGTATGACTCTCCCAACAAGCGTCTACACGTAGTTGATCCAGTGACCTCCGAAGACACGTGACGGGAATGCCAGGATTGAAAGGAAAAGGAACCAAACTGGTAAAAGAGGGGGCGGGATGGGCCTGGGGTAGGTGTTGTTTGGTGATTACCGCTACGAGATTGGGAAATGTTCTTCACGGAAACGCGTTCGTACCCAATAAAAGAGAGACAACGATTGCAAGCACGAAGAACTTGTTTGAAGAGGAGGCAGAGAACAATTGCAGAGAGAGAGAGAGAGAGAGAGAGAGAGAGAGAGAGAGAGAGAGAGAGAGATAATATTCAGTAAATAGATGTACGAGAGAAAAAAAGTGTTAGAATCAAATGGTGAGAAAGGGGAGAAATGCAGGCTGTAAAGTTTTATTCAAAATTCAAATGTGAAATGGAGTATTGTAAAATATATGAGAATTTTTAGTCGCTTATTTCTCACTTGAAAGGTTTTGTCAAGAAACGTTAGACTATTTCTGAGTCTTTTCTCTATTGGGTAAACGTTGTAATATTAATAGAGTATAGAGCTGTTTGAAGTGCACTTTTTATTATTATTAATAAAATTGTTGAGGATTTCCATTTAGCATTCTATTTGAAAGAATAACTAAAAAATTTAACTTATATTTACTGAATGGTTAGTGCATTACATTTTTATTAAACCTTTTTTTCATATACTCATTCTCTCCTATAAATAGGTCTGCATCTCTTATTACGCAAAACTTTTATTAACTACTCATTTTTCATTTATTTTATGTCATGAAATTGATGTTCTTCTTGTGAATAGTTTTTGTGTACGATATGATGTTTGTGCCATTCCTATTTTTTCAACATTACACGTTTTTCTTTGTGGGCAGGTTCATGAATATGTGAAAACAGACACTTTTAGTTGTATGTGTGTATATACTGTATATATATATATATATATATATATATATATATATATATATATATATACATACATATATACATACATATATATATACATATATGTATATATATACATATATATATACATATATTTATATATATATATATATATATATATATATATATACATATATATATATACATATATATATATATATATATATATGTGTGTGTGTGTGTATTTATGTATGTATGTACATATATGCATATAGATACGTAGTTAGTAGTTGCAGTAGTAATAGTAGTAGTAGTATTTACAATGCTAATACAAGAATACAATAACTTAAGTTTTTTGTCATATCATTTCTTACATTAATGCATGACACTACAGGGTATTGTGAATTCTTAAAACTATTCACTATAGTATATATACCAATATAAGTACATGGAATTACAGTTAAAATAACAATCATATAATTGAAAAAAATCATTCGATGAAGAATATTATGGGAGGGGGAGAAATAGTAAAGTGATTCATTGTCACATGTAAAAAAAAATCTAGTGCAGGTATTTAATACATAAGTGCCTAAATTAAAGATTAAAATATCTAAGGTCTCTCAACATTATGTACAACCTTTATCAAAAGTAGCCTACTTATGAAAAGAGAGTTCGCAAGTCCTATATGCAGTTTTGATAATATATATATATATATATATATATATACATTACATCGGTAAAAATAGATAATTGAATAAACAGTTTGTAGTCTTATATTAATTAATTACAAAATATACATAACCTTAAGAATCAATCCCAAGTAACAGAAGACTGTGAATCATGATTTTGCACATGGAATTTTTCTCCATTAAGGCATCTTTATAATTCATTCTCAAGCAGCAAGTCTTTATTTTATATATTTTATTATATATCATATAATTCTCGGCACTATGAAGATAATACCGTTAACAACAATTAAAGTTTTCTTGATAAAATTACGTAGAACACTAACAAACTTCAAGCCTGCCCCCTGACAGACATAATGCCTGGATTCATGAGTGGAGTCATTTGGAATCTTCAATTACTTTATGGTCACCAATCGTAAATTGTTTATAGGGTCCAAGAGATCTATTATCAGCAATCCGCAACTCTGTGCCATGCAAGTATAAAATAAATTGTTTGTACATGAATATGGCAGTTTCATTATAGGCAAGTTTAAACGTTCTCACTAAACAGTTGAACTATGTACTATCCAATTTTCATTATTTTCCAAATTGCTCGGAATCCTAATTCATAAATAGGCAGTTTTTTAACCATTCAATAACTCCCTTTTTTCTAGTGCAGCTAAATATCTTGCATTTCGTCTTATTGAAACAACCCTAATTATATTGCTAATCTGTACATTATTATTATTATTATTATTATTATTATTATTATTATTATTATTATTATTATTATTATTATTATTATTATTATTGATGTCATCATCATCATCTAAGCTACAATGCTAGTTGGAAAGGCCCAAGGGCTCTAACAGGTAAAAATAGCCCAGCTAGAAAATGAAATAAATAAACTGCATGAGAAGTACGAGTATTTAATAATTAATATAAAATATTAAGATTAATTAACAACCGGAGAAGGTAAGTGGTGTGGAAATAGTAAAAAACATACGCTTTAATATTGGCACCTGTAATTGTAAGTTTGCAAATAGATTTGATTTTAGAGATTGCATTTTAAATTGAATCAATATAAACAATATAATCAATATAAAAATCAGATCAGATAATACTCGTTCCTCTCTAACGCAATTACCAATATAAAGGTGTTTATAAATTGTATCACTTTATCTTACGAAGGTTAACGTTCAACTTCATTACTGTAAGATCAAGACCAAACCATTTCTCAATCAATAGGTAGATTTATGTATCTTTTCAGTATTGGCGGTGGTATCCACTGGAGTATGTCATGTATATTCCAAATTAAACACTTAGTACAAATGGCATATATAAATGATGAAGCATAACGATTTTAAGTGATATTCTATTCATTGTTTTTGTGACCTTTGTTTATTTTGGTAATTATGTTATACCACAACTGTTGCTAATATTAGAACTGCTAATAATAAGGATGATTTTGATAATTATTATTACTATCAAATGTCCTGTAACAATACATATCTTGATTTTGATTTATTTTTCTTTCTGTAAGAGCTATTTGAATAAAAAAAAAAAAACACTACTACTGCTGCTGCACCTACTACAACACGTCAGATGTACTCATTAACAATGCCTTAGTTCTACTAGCGTAACTATTTGTGATGTTTTATATAGGAATATAGCTTATACATATGACAAGGCGAACTTTACACTTCACCACTGACGTTATGCGAACCTTTAATTTCCAATCTTCTAATATTTGATTGGCTAAGTAGTATTCCACACAGAGAAGCACCTGAGGATGGGATGATTAATGCGTTCGAGGCAATCCGCTTTTCCAATAGTTTTAGTTTTACTAAGAAGATTGTGATGAAGAATAATCAAATAATCAAGTCTAATTGATTCGGAAAAGTTTTATCTTCTTTTATAGAATTTTTATTACTTTCGATTTAAATTTTTTTTTATTCAATGCACCTCACGTAGAATCTGTATAATTTTTGTTTTGAAATTCATTTCAATATTCTCAATTTTGATCGGTTTATTTTCAGATTTTGTTATAATTGTGATTGGAATATGATAGTCTTATCAATTAAATTCCAATTTTATGCATTCCTTCTTATTTTTTTAGTGTCCATGAAATATTATTGGTGCTGTATTCATTGATGACAAATTCTACACAATGGTTACACCTGTTTCTTTCTCCTCCGGCGCTGTTATCTGTTTTGTAGATATATAAAAATCCAGTGCTTATTTTCTTGACGTATTTTTACCGTTGCCTAAATGATGCAGGATACATATTTCTTTGTTAAAAAGATTTCATCTTGTTTAATAGTTTGATGGACTTTTTCTTAATCTACCTGCGTAAGGGTTTTACAACCTAGTATGGTTTTAGGATCTCTCTCTCTCTCTCTCTCTCTCTCTCTCTCTCTCTCTCTCTCTCTCTCTCTCTCTGTTTAGATATGATTGTCATTCTTTGAATTTAATGAATAGTCTTGCGTTAGTCTACTCCGTCTCTCCGTCTGTCGTACCATTAATTGGTTTTTAACAGATTGTGAAACCTCTTTACACACAGTCAGTCATTCCGTTACCTTTTTGTTGCTGTACAGCAAACACAAGGTTTTTATAATAGAATAGACAAGAGTACCGTAGATAGTTATTGTTCATGCATGCATTTACCCTCAAAATCTTTTAGGTATATGGTATTCATAAGTCTTTAAAAACGCGTGCGCGCGTGTCTATATATATATATATATATATATATACTGTGTGTATATATATATATATATATATATATATGTATGTATGTATGTATGTATGTATGTATACATATATCAAGTTTTAGGAAAGTAAGAAAGTAATTATTGTTAAAAAGAATTGAGTGTAAACCGAAAGATAATTACAGACCAGCTCCTGAAATATGAAAGGTTGATTAAAAAAAAAACAAGAATGAACGTAGTGGGAAAAGCTACATATCGTTTCTTACGAAAGAATTTGTATCGTTTGTATTTTCTTCAAAGGACTAACAATTTGAGTCGTCCTGGTCGAATTTTTTGTACTGAAAAATTAGCCCGTATATTTTCTGTAAGATATACTACATGAATATAGCCTACATATAATATTCAGAGATTTGTGTATACCACCTGATTTTCCGAAAGTTTATCAAGAATTTTTCTGCCATAAGAATTATTGTAAAGCCTGTTTGAATTCTCCTTTTTTCAAAGTTGCTCCTTTTCTCAGATGTGGCAAATTCTCCCTGAAATATCTCCTATTTATCTGTTGTTAACGATGAAGTGAAAAGTAGTCTCAGTTAATTTACTACTTTAACTTTAAGGTAATTAGATCTCTCTCTCTCTCTCTCTCTCTCTCTCTCTCTCTCTCTCTCTCTCTCTCTCTCTCTCTAGAAATATTTTGGCAGTGAATTATATAATTCCGTTGACATCCCCTTTTATAAGAGATCAACTCATAAATGAGAAACTTCTCAGATCT